>NC_053022.1:8345387-8500230 GCF_003073215.2 Triticum urartu | reverse complement strand
GCGGTGGTGCTGTTCGTGCTGCTGTCGCCGGGGCTGCTGCTGCAGCTGCCCGGGAAGCACCACTTCGTGGAGTTCGGCAACATGCACACCAGCGCCATGGCCATCCTCGTCCACGCCATCATCTACTTCGCCCTCATCGCGCTCTTCGTCATCGTCATCGGCGTGCACATCACCACTGACTAGACACCGGCTGAGCTCCATCACCCCGGCCGGCCAGCTCCAATTAAGCTGCTCTTCCTTTTTCTTTTTTTCATCCATCTGACTCCCGCCTCTCTGTTTTGTTTTGCTCTGGTCTTGCTGCTTGCAAGTACTTGTAGTAGTGTATGTGATCAGGTTTGTTTGTTGTCCTTGGTAATTAAACTCGCGCGTATGTAGCTGCCTGATTAATAAAGAGATGTGTACTTAATTTTCCATGGGAGTGGCACAAACAAGTTATTTAATCGTCTGAAGCTCTAGATTAACTGGTAGATGTGTATATATATAATAAGGTTCCCATTTTTCTTGCAAGGCAACTACCTTCTTTTCAGCTACTCCTACAACGCGCATGAAATTTCAACCACCCCTCCAGCATTCCCTTCTGATATCCACAGTATGGATTGATTACAATCAGTAGTTGCCCATGTGCATTCTTGGATTCATGACTCTAATGCAGCTACTAGTTGGATTTTAGCCAAGTAAATATGCAATACCCAATCAATTAAAACTACTCCCTGTAATGATCTAAAACGATCTTATATTTCTTTACAGAGAGAGTAGCTAGCTATGTATACTTTTCAGCACATATAATACATGCTTGATTAGTCGAACTGCCGACCTAGAAGCACGCGCACGCCCTATACACCCGAGACCAGAGGGAGTACGTGTACAACATTTTCAAACCGGCAGTAGGAAGCGTGATGAACCGTACATGCAGTGTACAAGCTTCGTCATAATAAAATTTTGAGCCGATAAAAGGTTAATTAGCTAAACTGATAACAAGATTCATTATGGCGACTTTTGTTAGTCCTGTGCATTCCAATCAAAGAGGAAGATGAGGAAAATCATCGTGCAGTCGTACTACACTGTACTCTTGTGCTGTTGATGCCCGGGTCGGGTGGGCGGCTGGCCGGTGTGCACGTATGGCACGGCCAAGTCCCACACCAATCAATCGATCAGTCGTGATCAAGCTGACGGTGATAACTGCCGGTCCAACCACTACCATGGCAGCTACCGCCTTAACGTTGATGCTGCTAGAATATTGCCTAGCTACAAAAGCACCTCTTTAGTAGTATTATTATTTCTCTTTTTCTTTTTTTTCTGGTGATTAAGGAGCTTTTATTAATTACACAGCTGAAATGTATTTATTTACAATCAAGCACGTATGGACTCGATCGCATTCAGAAAGTTACTCCCTCTGTTCCAAAATAAATGTCGTGGTTTTAGTTCGTAGTTCTCAGCCGACTACTCGTACTCGTCATCCTCCGTTAGAAAAAACGGCTAGATCTCTCTCTCTCTCTCTCATTTTGTGCTTCGCTAATCTCAATGTCCGGGACCAAACCAACGGCCCTCCGTGGCGATGTGGTGGTGGTGGTCGTCGTCCGAGAAAGTAGTGGAACCATTTCAAATTTCCTTGTCTCAGTCGTGTTCCGACGCCCTCACGGCGTTATGCATGTTTTATTTTGCGAAATGTGCAAGCATTTTGAAGGGAGAAAATAAATTAATTAAGCGAGAAATGATTAAAATAGATCAATTTGTAGTAGGTGCTACGCAAGCGTCACCTTCATGCATGTACACTTCAATCGACGATCGTCCTGGTAAGTGGCAACGACAAAAGGACATGATGATTCCGGTTACCACTAGCAGCTTGTCTGTGTGGAATGAGCTATGGCGCCTAATTCGCCTAGGTGGCCTGGTGCGTGGTCTCGATCAATGCCGATAAGGAGGATGAGAAGAAAAATGACATGATGTACACATGGGTGGCCATGCATCCATCCATGCTCTCATGTAGCATGATGACTTTCTCTACCGGGATATTCCCATCGATCGACAGCATTATTAACGCTAGGCAACATCATTTACTCAGACTTTTATGGAATATGGGCTTTGTTGTTGAGCTCTTTTACAGTACCCCTAATTATACATAAGCCGTCCATTTTGTCATATCCAAAGGATAATCTGCACAGGTATTCCAACCTAGTATCAAAGGAGCGCCGACACCAAAAGTTGTGGAGTACCGTTATCTTAAGGGTAAAATGGTACCATGGACAATTAAGTACGGTAACTGCTGTAATTTTAGTTATGAACACAACGTGGATCGGATCATTTTCTGACTCATTTTTATCAAAAGATCATCACAATAATTAAACCCCGAGTTCATCAGCTGGACCATGGGGACGAGGCCCTGCCGGCGAGACGGGTGCCAGAGATCTGTAATTACTTTCTTCTTGATAAGCGATGCATGGCAAGAGAACAAGATGCAGAGTTGCAGACCTTGAGCACCGGAGAATCAAAACCAATGGGACAGGTGACTGCAAACATCAATTTAATTTCAACCAATGAAACCAATTACGGAAGGAGCAAAATTGATTCTGTAGAATTCGGGCGGTGCGCCGGCGTGGACTATGGGATGATCCAGATCAGGCCCTGTTTGGTTCATAAGTTCTAGGACTTTTTCTAGTCCCAACTAAAAAGTCTCTAGTCCCTAAAAAGTCCCTCCCTGTTTGTTTGCAAAGACTAAAAAGTCCCTAGTTCCTTCCTAGAGGTTATTAAATGACCATATTGCCCCTAATATATAGAAAAATAACAATCAAACAACACCATGGGGTGGCGGGCCATTAAATGCATGGAGGGACATTGTTGGAAAAGTCCCAAAAAGTCCTAAAAAAGACTCTCAAGGAGAGTCTTCTTCATTTAGTCCCAAATGCCTAGTTTAGTCCCTAAAAAGTCCCTCCCGTTTGGTAAAAAAGTCTCTAAAGTCCCTACACAAAAAAGTCCCTGGAAACAAACACCCCCTCAATCAGCGCCTCCGCACCCACCAAGATGTAAGCATCAACGATCTTGCATGTAAACCGTATGTAGGCATAAACTGCGCCGAGAATTATGTTCAGGGAGAAAGTCAATATTGCCCTTTCCAATCAATGGTGGATATCGATCCGCACTCCCCACCTCCAATTGGGAGTACAAGGGTACCCTAAAAAAACCTCTTGTTGAGTTACTTGTAAGTCGCTTGAAAATAACACATGTGACATCGAACTAATCATGCATGAGAAGAAAAAAGACCCACATTAACTTAACATGCATCATGCATGTTACTCATATTGAATCATACAACCATACACTAATCAAATTACACCACTTTATATGCATTTAGTTCCGGTTCTCATATTGTCAATCCAAACAATCATGTTTCATACAACCGAGCCTCACTAAAATAATTGCAAACAAATTCCATAGCAATCGCGCGGGGTTTTATCTTCCTCTCAACAGCAGAAGTAGCAACAAGGTAACTGAGGAATGTAAGGAGTACAAATTGGTCATTGAGCATGGCTGGATTAGAGCTTAGCCTCTGCACTTCTTGGAGGCCTCGCAGCCGCGGCTGTACCGATTGGCCTGGTCTTCCACGTGGGTCAGCCCGTTGCGGCCCGGCACCTCGTCCGCCTGCATCACGTCGTACAAGATCATCTTGGCGTCGACGCGCCCCGCATGCTGCGCCAGCAACAGCACCGCCATCGCCACAGCCACCACCAGCACCTGGCCGGCCGCCGGCGAGCTCTCCTTCTTCTGGTACGCCATTCTAACTAGCTTGCCGACGATGACGTCTCCTTCTTATGGTTTTTCAAACAGGGCGATCTCCTTTCCATTGATTGCTCAACGAGAATTTAGCCGGCCGGGGTAGATTTTCCTGAACTTGACCGGTGGCATGGCGATTAAGCCTAGCATGCAAAGTGATGCACGCCGTCCGTTATTCTTAGGCTCCGGCCATGCAATGGACAGTCAGGGACCGTACCTATATCGCTATATCAGAAATGGCGCCAAACAGAGGAGGAGATAAAACACAAGGCAGAAACAGAAACAGGGTGACGCAGCAATCGGCTCTACATTTCTAAGGTCGATGAAAGGAAAAAAAAAGAAACCACGACTAATCCATTGTATGGTAGGGTGCTACGGCAATGGCCATGATCAAAAGACTTGCTTGCAGTCTGCTGTAGGGTAGCTGCACCGACCAGGGAGCAAATGACGACACGATAGAGCGTATGTCCTATGTGATTAAGTCTCTCGATCGGTTATCTAGTGCCTTTCGGTGTCTTCTTTTTGTCAAGCTATTTCATCTTTCATTTTGAGTTTTTGATATTAGGGTTGCATATGTTTTGTTATTCGGTTGCCTGTGTGAACTCTACGGTTATATCACCTCGATGTGGGAGCCAATGTGTTTGAACCAATCTAGAATTGCATGTGAATGTTACAAGTGTGATTGATAGGTTCATGTTATAACCGCAGTTTGCTTTGGTAAGAAACTGAAAAAGCAAACCGTTGTCGTGTTAGGACAAAAGCCATCACTGAATATAAGTTGCTTGCCTTGTGAAAGAAGATGGCAAACACCCAGTCATATCTGGATCGATATGGGCGCAGCTATAGCGACACGGAAGCCAGCGTCTCCTGAAGAAACGCCCGGGTGGGCCGCCCTTGAGACAGAGTTGTTTAGTTCTACCCTAAGTATTTGTTTTTTCGCTCATTTTTCTTTTTATTTTTTTATTTATATTTTTGTTATATTAAAAAAAGTAAATATATTCCACAAACAAATACTAAATTTTTGAAAAAAATGTTTGTCCATTGTTAAAAAAAGATTGATAGCATTAAATAAATCATGTTAACAAAATAATCTTCAAGTATTTAAAAAATTGTATGTGAAATTAAAAAAAAGTTAATTTTTTTAAAAACTGTTCCTAATGTAATGTACAATATGAAAAAAATTATAGATCAAAACATATATTTGCAAAATATTAGTTGTGCATTTGAAAAAATGTTAATGTGTGTAGAAAAAATGTTCCTGATATATAAGACAAATGTACAAAGTACATGCAAAAAATTTACATCAAAAGATATATTTTAAAAATATTTCATATATTTGAAAAATGTTAAATATGTATAGAGAAATAATGTTCCTGATGCATACGAAACAATTTCCAATGTGTATGAAAAAATTAGACATGAAAACATGTATTTTTTTAAAAAATTATTCTATTTAAAAATATTTGTCATGTTGATGAAAAGAAAACCCGACTTAAAAAAGACTCAAAAAGAAAAAAGAACGTACATAGAGCGAATTAGAAACAACTGAGTGAACTAGCGATATGCAAGAACACGTTAATGGTCCAGCCCATACATGCGGACTCCAGAGGTGAGCCTGAATAGGCGTGATATAGCTATGACGATTGGACACCCTTCATAGCTTCACGAATGCTATATCTCGCTCAAAGTGAGATTAGCATTTGCCACGCCCGAAGGTGCAAGAATAGCATCAGGTCGTTGTAAGGTTTGCAATCCTACCATCAGAACTTCTATCCGATTCAAAATCATGTTTCTGACAACCTTGGGTCATTTGCTCACGCTCAGGTCATTCGCTCACTCGGTTCCACATACTAGTTTGGTTATTTTTTTTTTTCTTATTTTCTTTCTTCTTTTGTTTCTTCATCTGTTATCTTTGTTTCTTTCATGTTTTACCCTTGTTTTCCTTTTTTTACTCGTTTATCTATCCTTTTTTTCCTTTTTCTCAGTTTTCTTTGTTTAGGGTTTAGGGATTTCATTGTTTTCTCCTTTAATGTCAACCCTTTTGACATATATTTTTTCTATATATCAAAAATATTTTTGATAGAGAGGTTCAACAGTTTTCAAATACATGATTGCCTTTACTAAACTTATATTTTTTGATGTCTACTTGTTCCATAAACATAGTATTGGGGTTATATATAAGGGATAGGCCTAAGTACACATATGACCCAACCAAAGGCCCAGACTAATCAAGGATACGGTCCCAAAGACAATGGGGCATTGGAACTACAAGCCCAAGGCATCAGATACAAGGGGAATACTCGCTAAGGAGTCCAGTGTCTATAGTAGGATCACACACCCCCTAACAGACAAGACTCGATAGTCGGTCATGAGCAAGATAGGAGCAGTAAGATAATCTACAGTCGGACATCATCAAGATAGGAGTAGTCGGACCATCTACAATCGGCTACGTCCTAGGATGCCATGACCCCCATGATGCATTCATCATTGCCGTTACATAACAGAGTAGTTAAATACGGCAGTTAGCAGTAATAATAGCCACGAATGGTCAATCATGCATGTGACCATCAATAGTATTTACACCAGCCTGTTATGCCACTCCCTCCTAGCGCACTCCATATAAGACAAGAGTAGGACATCACACTGAGGGTTGAACTCTCTCACATTGTAACCTACGCAAGAGCGAGATCACACAGGAGTAGGGTGTTACCAACACCGTAGAGGGCCCAAACCTGTATAATTATGTGTGTTTAATCCCATTTGCTTTACGTACCAATCAGGTTATGATTGCCTCTACATTCACATCACCATAGTATTGTCATGATTATATCCATGACAGGAACTAATTTTTTACATTTTATATAAAAAAATTGATATTTTTAGATGCATTATACATTTTTTATACATATCAGGACCATTTTTACATACACATTTAAAAAAACTAAATACATGATTGACTTTTTTGAAAACTTATACTTTTATGTCTAATATTTTCATACACACTGTACATTTTTTGTACATAAGGAACCTTTTATATTTACATTTAACATTTTCAAATACGAAATCAATATTTTCTAAACATATATTTTTATATCTACTTTTCCCATAAACAATATATATTTTTTGTATACATCAGGAACATTTTTTATATACAAATTTAACAGTTTTGAAATACATGATTAACATGTCTCATATATATGTTTGATGTCTAATTTTTCATACACAATATACAATTTTTTATAAATTAGAAACATTTTTTATACATGTTTAACATTTTTTTCTAATGCTCGATTAACATTTTGAACTTTTCTGTATAAAGTGAATTTTACAACAGATATATTCAGAATATTTCATAAAACAAGCAAGAGTAAAAAAATGCAAATATGTGTAAAAGGAAGGAAACAACAGTAGAAGGCATGTATAGGCGCTGGGCCGGCCCAATAGGGCTGCTGCCTGAAGCGTGACATCCTACTGTGTTGCGTCAAGCGAGACATAGGCTTGCCCTCTTAAGGAGCAACTATCCAATGGTTACCCCTTCGCGAGGTCCTGCAAGGGTCATTATTGTGGTCTGAGAGCACGCCAAGTGGTCCGTCAAACTGCTGTCACATGTCGTGTTCTAGGTGCTCCATGTGGATTTCGTTTTTATTTTTATTTTTTGTACACGTTTTCGGGTTTTTAGATTGTCTTTTCAGCGGTTTTTGGCTTTTTGGTTTTTGCATGGTTTTCTCTAGATCTTGGAGAAAATAAAGATCTTTTTATTTTCTTATGAAGCACAACTCTGCTTCCTAAAAAAATTTTATGCTTTCACGAGAAGCACAATTTGTGTTTCTCATGTAATCACAAAATTGCTTGCGCCCGATGCACAACATGTGCTTCCACGATTAGCATAGCTATGCTTCCACGCGAATCAAATATGTGCTTCTGCTACCATCAGAAGCACAACCTATGCTTCCATATGCTTCTCGAAAAGAGAAAGGTACACCCTGTGATTTCACGAGAAGCACATCTGTGCCTCCCTGAGAACTGCAGCCTTACTTCTGTGAGAAGCACAGTCTATGCTTCCCAAAAAAATGGACAAACACAATGTGTTCTTTCGCCAAAAATGTGAAAACCGCAACCTGCTTCTTGGCTCCTCCTATTTTTTTTAATATTCGCTTTTTTCGGTTGCTGTTTTTTGTTTTTTACAAGGTATTTCTTTTTTATTCATTTTTTCTGCTTTTTAATAAAATTGCTAATAAAAAGCTTGTCGAAATCTATTAACATGGGATCGAGTTTCGAAGACCTCGACACAAGAAATTCAAGGGTGAAGACGGTTTGGCATTTGAACGGATGGTTTAAGAGATAAGATGGTTTGAATAAACAAATTTATAGAAAAGAAAAATTCTAGCTTATGACAAGTGACGTACTATATGTGTGTCTTATCAACACCTGAGAAGATGGAGTGACCTTTGAAAAGATAACGCTAATTAGTGATTTCTGCCCGCTTAGCTTTGGTGCTCCTCTGCTATTACATGCCTTGCGATAGGGCACAACCCCATCGTGGTTCGGCCACGACATGGTATGGATGTGACAAAAACGGGAGGAACTAAAACATGAAACATGGGGCGGTTAATTAGAATCAAAGAGAGAATAAACAGTATTTAATTAAGAGAAAAAGTATGTTTTTTGTCGGTCAACCTTGTCGATGTTCTAGAAATAGTCCTTCATCTCGGAAACCAAGGAAACCTAGTCCATGAATTGTTAAAGCTAGATAATTTTCGTTCCTCAGGTTGCTTCGGATGGTTATATTCTCATGTGGCATGATTTTGACCAATGACCTCGCAACTCACCTTCGCCACTTTTATCGCTAGACTAGATTCTAGCAGCACGATAAGCACCATACGATAAGAATATATTAAAGAAAACATCGACATGTCGATCTTGCTAGTGTAGAACCGCCTTCACTGTAAGGCCTTCTTAAATAAAAATCCCATAAGTTTAGCATTTTGGTATGACATGCTAGTGTTTTTTCTCGGTCGCGTGAGAAAATAGCGGAACTAGCTGTTAGATTGTATTGTCTCCGATGCATTCACGGCCTTATTCTTTGGTGATCGAAATGTATGGGATGGTTCATTAGGCCATGTCCAATGGGGAGGTTCTTGAGTAGACGCTTGATGATGGGGAACAAATCAAGCACCTACAGTAGCACCGCACCCTCCAATGCGAAGAGCTATTTCATAGGTGCTTATACAACCAAAATTACAGTAATAAAGCACCTAAGCGATTGGAGCAAAGTACAGTGTTGGATGCTAGTTTCTGATTGGAAGTAAACCCCGCGCTAGCAAAACTACTGGGATTGTTTTCCTTAGCTCCCACTTAATCGCCTTCATTGGAGATGGCCTTAGGGCATGTTCAATGGAGTAGGTCATTGTCTTATAAAGTAGGTCTTTCCCTGGCTCCCACTTAATCGCATCCGTCTAGACATATAAGTCAAGGTGGATATATATTAGCCCCTGCAATCCTTGGTAGCCTCGCAGCCGTCGCTGTACTTGTTGGCCTGATCCTCCGCGTGTGTCAGCCCGTTGCGCCCGCCCACCTCGTCAGCTTGCAAAGCGCCGTAGGTGAGCGTGTCGGCGGCGTCCGCGCCCTGCTGCGCCAGCAGCCGCACCGCCACCAACGCCGAAACCAGCAGCACCTGGCTCGCCGTCGACGACGCCTCCTTTGTGTGGTACGCCATTATCGCTTGTGGTAGTTTATTTACTGTCTTATCGCCTATGGTTGTCTTATCGCCTATGTAATTTTGTGGAACATTGATCTGCCTAAACTTGATCGGCTGCACGGCGATTCAGCTTAGCAAAATGCTACACGCCCTCCGTCTATTCTTAGCGCCCGGCCATTCAACCACTGTGGTGTTGCGTGGGGTATTACGTGAACCAGACGTGTCTATACCAGTCGGGAGGTGATGATGAAACGAACGACGAATGCACCATGTGATTAAGTATTTGGAACTGTCGTCCTCACTACGTCTTCTTTGTCTCGATCTATGATGTAGACGCCGCTATGTGGTCTACGGATCTGATTGTAATTTTTATTATTTCTCATGTTCGTTGTATTGTCATAATTGAAAATGAACATATTATATGTTTTCTTGCAGAAAATATTGTACGTGCGACTGTAACGCCTCAATGTCTAAGTCGATTGAAATCCCTTGTATTGAAACACGTGACTGAGTATCATCGGTTGATATATTTTGAACCAAGTTGGACCCGCGTGTTTTAATTAATTTCTGTTAGAATACAAACTTCTAATAGGATTAGGACTCCTACTTGATTTGTAATAGGGTTAAATGTGGTACGGCTTGACTCTTATATATACCTCTTGTATCGACATAATATTGTATCAACAATTATTCAATATAATTCTATATGGTATTAGACTTACGATTCTAGGGTATGGTATTAGTTTAGGTCTTCGATCGATGACTTCCGTCTCTGCTCCGATCGGGACCATTGCATCTGGTGCAGCCGCCATCGGACCGATCGTCGCTGAATCCATCTCCTCTGCCTCGCTACATGCAACGCCATGCATGCCCCAGCATGGCTACGGGCTGCATGCTGCTGCACTGTTCCAGATGGCTGGCTTTACCCCGCCGTCAGCGCATGGCTACGGGCCACACGTCTACGGCGCCATGCAACACGGCGCGTCGCCCGCAGGAGCAGCAGCCAGACACTACTCTGCGTCATCTACAGGGCACTACGCGACCTCACCTGTGACTTCGTCCAGTACGTCGTCCGCGGCTCTCTGCAACACACCTGCGGCGTCGTACAATACACCGGCGATCTACGGCGGGTACCAGCCGGCTCCTCCGATCGCACCGTACTACGATGCTCCTGCTCCGCCCCCGGCTTCATCAACTGCACCACTTCCGCCGCCCGGATGGCACCCATCTCCTGATTCATGGACATGGTTAGTCCAAGCGTGGCCTATGCCCTGTTCCGCCCCTATGCCATATGGTGCCCCGCCTGCCTATACCGGTGGCTGGCAGCCCGGTATCACGCTGCTCCCTTCTCCGCGCCATCGATCTACAACACTAGTCCTTATGCATTCTATGTCGCTCCATCGTCCCCTACATACAACAGTACAATGATGGTGTCTCTCTCTTTACGCCGATGCCGGCCCTACTGCTGACGCCACCACACCCGCAAGCTCCCATGACTACACCGGCCTCTACTTCGACTCCGAGTTGGGACCAAACTGCTTTTCTACAAGTCATGAACAACTTTTTTCTTGCACACCTTCGTCTTTTCCCTCTATTACTCTCGGTGATGGATCTTCTATTCCTATTTACTGTGTCGGTCAGGCTCAAATCCAATCCCCAATTAAGCCTTTGCTTCTTTGTGATGTTCTTGTAGCTCCTGTCCTTATTAAAAATTTGATTTCTGTTCGTCAAATCATCACTGATGATCTTGTTTCTGTTGAGTTTGACCCCTTTGGTTTGTCTGTGAAAGACTACCGGACCAAGGCCGAGATGCTTGATTCAATAGCTCCAGTGATTTATATTCTCTCCGTGGTGTTCTGGCCGCTACTCCTCCAACATCTATGGTGGCCTCTGTTGATCGGTGGCACCAACGTCTGCCAATAAAAATATGTTATCCACACTTCTTAGTGAATTTTCAATACCTCGTAATAGAGACTTTCATAACTCTTTTATGTGTCAGTCATGTCAATTGGGCAAACATGTTCGCCTTCCCTTTAGTTCCTGTCAATCTTCTAGTACTTTTTCTTTGGAATTACTTCATTGTGATCTCTGGACATCACCAATAGAAAGTGTATCTGGTTTTAAGTATTATCTCGTGATTCTTGATGATTTTACTCATTATGTTTCGACTTTTTCTTTACGCAACAAATCCGACGTTCATAATATATTTCTTAACTTTCAGCGCTATGTCTCGGTCCACTTTTTCCTCCCTATAAGATTCGTACAATGTGATAATGGTCGTGAATTCGACAACTTTAAAAATTGAAATTTCTTTCTTCAATATGGAATTTTCTTGCGTTTCTCCTGTCCTTATACCTCCCCTCAAAACAGCAAAGCCGAGCGTTTTCTTTGTATTCTTAATGACATCATTCGCACTCTGCTTGTTCACTCTTCTATGCCTTCGACGTTCTGGGCCGAGGCCCTCCACATGGCCACATATTTACTCAATGTTCGTCCATCTAAAGTTAATCCACAAACTACTCCACATGTTTCCCAAACTCCTACTCCACTTCTCATAACAAAATTTCCCCGCGCTCAACCCCGTGTGTCCATCTAGGTTTTTCTGACGAGCACAAGGGTTATAGTTGTCTAAATCTTGTCAGTGGTCGTGTTCATGTGTCTCGTCATGTAACATTCGCTGAAAACATTTTCCCCTTTTTCGAGTGTCAATAATTAGATTCCAACTCACCCACGCCGTCCACTAGTCCCTCTCGTCGCAAGCATCTTCCCTTCTTTCACCCGCCGACCTATACAGCGAAACCAGCCGTAGTAGCGGATCCTACCGCCACCACTTCTGTCAGCACCTCTGTCCCGGCAGAGGAAAACACATCACACTCTGACGCGACAGACCTCCTGCCACCGAAGTTGTCACCGCCATCTCCCGTGTCCGCTTCCTCCGCTTCGCCGGACGCGTCACCACATCTTTCCACACCCCTCCTGCTCATGCTATTCCCGTTCCAGCTCCTACTAATGATCATACCATGCGCACACGTGCCAAGTCCGGGTTTCGTTTACCTGCAAAAGATTGTCTCAATCTTCATGCATCTTTATCTCCTTCTTCTCTACCCAAATCTTACAAATTAGCTCTCCTAGATCCTAATTGGGCCGCAGCTATGAAAGATGAATATGATGCCCTTCTGCAGAATAACATGTGGCAGTTAGTTCCTCGTCTTTCCAATGCAAATATCGTTTCGGGCATGGGTTTTTTCGCCATAAATTTGATTCTGATGGGAGTCTTGCACGTTATAAGGCTCGATGGGTATGCCGTGGTTACTCTCAGCAACACGGCATCAATTATGATGAGACTTTCTCTCCAGTCGTCAAGCCTAACACTATTCACACTGTCCTTAGCATCGCCATCTCTTCTTCCTGGCCAATTCATCAATTAGATGTCAAAAATGCTTTTCTTCATGGCTCTCTTCAAGAAACAGTCTATTGTCAACAACCTCTTGGCTTCGAACATTCCACCTATCCTAATCATGTTTGTCGTTTTCAAAATTTTGTTTATGGTCTTAAACAAGCACCACGTGCCTAGTTCCAACGCTTTTCTATGTATGCTCAAACCATCGGTTTTACCCCTTCCCGTTTTGACACTTCTCTCTTCACCTTTGATCACAACACCAACACTGCTTATCTTCTTTTATATGTTGATGATATTATCTTCACACCTTCCTCACAACATTTTTTAGATCATATTATCTATCTTCTTTGCCACAAATTTTCTATGAAAGATTTAGGTCTTCTTCACCACTTCTTACGTATTGCTATTATCTGTGACTCCTCTGGTCTTTTCTTATCTCAACGACATTACACTCTGGATCTTCTTTCTCGTGATGGTATGCTTGATTGTCAAACTTCTCGTACCCCTGTTGATACAGGTTCCAAACTCTCTGCCGACGGTGATCCTTTCTCTGATCCTTCTCTTTATCGTAGTCTTACCGGTGAACTCCAGTATCTCACTCTCGCTCGTCCTGAGATTTCTTTTGCTGTTCAACAAGCTTGTTTATACATGCATGATCCTCGTATTCCACACTACAATCATGTCAAACGTATTCTTCGATATCTCAAAGGCACACTAGACTTAGGTCTTCATATCAACAAATCCTCTCCCACCTCCTTGACAGCTTACTCTGATGCAGACTGGGCTGGTTGTCCAGATACTCGTAGGTCCACATCTGGATTTTGTGTTTTTCTTGGTAACAATTTGGTTTCTTGGTCTTCAATACGGCAGTTTATGGTCTCCCGCTCGTCTACTGAAGCCGAGTACCGCGTTGTGGCTCATGCGGTTGCTAATGCGGTTTGGTTGCGCCAGTTGCTGTCGGAGCTGCACCGTCCTATTGAGCAAGCTACCATTGTTTATTGTGATAATATTTCAGCTGTCTACATGTCAGGGAATCCGGTTCAACACCGTCGCACCAAGCATATTGAGATCGACATTCATTTTGTTCGAGAGAAGGTGGCTCTCGGTCAAGTTCACGTTCTCCATGTGCCTACTTCTGCTCAGTTCACTGATATCTTTACTATAGGCCTGGCGAGTACTCCGTTTCAAGACATTCGTTTCAGTCTCAACGTCGTCGAGCCTACCGTTGACACTGCGGGGCATGTTAGAATACAACCTGTAATAGGATTAGGACTCCTACTCGGTTTGTAATAGGGTTAGGTCACGTGCGGCTTGACTCTTATATATACCTCTTGTACTGGAGAGGGCACCATATGAACCCATGGGCATATGCACCCACTTTTCATAAAATGCATTTTAAGCATGTTTTAAAATGTCAAAAAATCAAAAGAAAATATCACGCATACATGTTCGCAAATGTGTATACGCGGCACAAAGTTTTATGAAAAAATATCTTTTTGTTTTGTCTCCGCAAAAAAGACAAATTTCAGTGCTTCTAAATAGTGTTTCACGACATAAATTTTTGTCTTTTTGCACAGGCCACAAAAAAAGTTATTTTTCCGTGAAACTTTATGCACGCACATAGAACATGGAGACGTACCCGTGCAATTTTTTTCCAGATTTTTTTAGAATTTAGAAATGTGTTTTTCAAAGTGGGTTCGTATGTACCCGGGTTTATATATCCATGCATTTCTCTCTTGTACTGGCACAATATTGCGTGAACAATTATTCAATACAATTCTACGATTTCAGCATCGACAATTAACGTGGTATAACTCGAGGAAGGCAGATTCTTGAAAGAGAATATTGTTATAGTGATAGGATAGAAGTTACCATCAGTGATTTGCAGGACGTAAGGTCGATACGAGGTGTTTGTAGAGAAAAAAAATACACCTTGGTGTTGAAGGAGACATAGTGGACTAGTAAAAGAAGACGGCAAGAAGAAAACAAAACGCCCCATTATGTTATATTCGATGCTGTTCTTAGGCTAGTGATGCTCGACTCTTACGGCCTGCGTGTCGCGAGACAAACCCATTTTGGTTGACACATGGACCCATTCCAAAGAATGATATTGATGTGACAGAAACAAGAGAAACCAAAACACCACTAGCTCTCGAACGTTACCATGTGTAAGGTGAGTAGGGAAGATGCTTAAATAAACCAATATTTCTTAAAGCATCGATGTTTATTTGTATAAGGTAGACGTTTAATTAGGTGTCTCGTTAGAAATACACTGATGCTTAAAAACGCTTAAAAAATCGATTTATTTTTCTAAGCACCTCTTTAAACACCTAGCATTGTACGACACCTAAGAAGGCTATCAGAACATATATGGAGTCGAAACAATCATGCGTCCACACATGTCACCTCTAAAATCGAGGGACCTAAGAAGGCTATCAGAACATATATGGAGTCAAAACAACCATGCGTCCACACATGTCACCTCTAACATCGAGCAGCCGTCGCCAACAACACATGCTACTAACAAAGAAAATCTTATGTACATGCCATGCAAAAGAAAGATGCAAGGATACTGGGGGTTTCGGATCCCTCGGGACAAGATGAGTAGATTTTTTCCATGTTGTTGTGTTTTTTAATAAAACTTCAACTTTATTAATTAGAAACAACTGTTACATCGTCAATAAAGAAGGTACAATCTTATTCATAGGCTCCTCAAATCAATCACTAGTGACAATTTTTTTTGCTAGCCTAGCAATTTCATGAGCCACCTTATTTACTTCCCTATTACAATGTTCAAATCTAATAAAAAAAATCACAAGCCAAAAAATAACAATCATAGACAACTATAGCCGCCGCTCCAGCCGAGTGTCCTCAATTCTTCATTGTGTCAACCACTTCTATATTGTACGAGTTAACAACAAGACGATTGCAACCCGCCTTCTGTGCAAGGAATAACCCAAATTTTAGCACCGCAACTTTAGCTGCTAATACATCAGCTCGACAATCAATCCTCCAGTTTCCAGCGACAATGAACCTGCCTTTGTCATGTCTAAGAATCGCCCACGCTGTACCCTGAAGCAGATCATGATGAAAAGAAGCATCAACATTCAGCTTAACAAAAACCCTAGGAGGGATGCTCCATCCCCTGTTTTACTAGTTGCCTTAGGGGAGCAGGCATTAACATAGCTTGCCATTATGGCACGAGCTCCCATCGAAATTTGGTTTGCATCTTGAAACTTTCCTTTTCGAACAAGTTTCTATTTATCGCAAGGTTTTGGTTACCGGTCAAATTTTCAAGATTTCCCATGATTACCGCGTATTTCCGTGCCTTTGGGTAAATCCTCATACCGAGCAAAAATTATCAATTTTTTTGAATTTAAACACTTGATTTATAGTAAAGTATGTAGGATCTACTTAATGCCATGAGAGTTGGTTCTGGCTGTCCGTAGCAACCTAATTCCTGTTTTGAGAGGTCTCTGATTCAAATGTTCGATCATTCACGTATTTGAATTAATTCAACTATAAAATTCGTTCGAAATATTCTCGGTATTTCTCAGTAACCGTGGTAACCACGTTTACCAATCCCTAGGGTAAAAATGCCTCATTCGGTAACCAACACATCGGTTTATCACACCATAAATACCAAGCTTTTATAGCGATTAATTCACGCGCGTTCTGAATGCCCCCTATAGATATTTCCTGATCTTGCATATAGATATTTCTGTTGTTGTTGTCATCAAGGGGAGTGAGAGGGGTTGAAGTTTTTGTTTTCTTTGAGGGGGAAGTCAGAGTTGGGGGCTGGAAGTGAGTGATTAGGCCCAACATAAGCGCTGCGTCATGGGCACCAAATTGGAACAGGGCTATAGTTTTCTGAGCGAAAATTCTAGACTCACGGACTCTTACGGGCTAATTCTCCTGCACGCGTTATTCAGATGGAGAAGAAGCAGTTGGCGTGGACATTTCGTTTCTTATCGATGTCCGAGAGAAAAGCTACTAGCAAGTTCGTCCACGTGGTGAATTATAGATTTAAGTCTGTTACAACATCCAATCATCCATATAATCTCCGTGTTTCTTCTGTTTTCTACCAGTCATATTTCATATGTGCATAAGAGTTAAAATGCTTTCAGCGGGCATGTTGGGGCGCGCATACCAAGTTCCCACATTGCAAATATGATCCTGGGCTCCTAGCCATTAATATGTTTAATTCCACATTTTCTTCATCTAATTTCTAAATGATAATGTGCAACATCTATCTCCTGGTGAACCTTTTTTTCTTGCGACTGTATCTCCTGGTGAACCTATTTTACGATAAGATTTTTAGGGCATTTTTTTGATGAGTTTTTCTGGTAGCCCTTAAATAAAATCAAATATAATCAAGTGCAATTCACATTAAGTTTTCTACTCCTAGTTAGTTGTAAAGAACAAGTTCAATTCAGTCTGATTTAGTTCTTGACATGACCATGCTGCCAGCAACTCCTTTTCTCTAGGTAGCACAATAATTGTACTTGTTTGATGTAAAGGACATAAATACAAGGAAATAAACTGGAAGCTTATTTCAAATTAACTAGCTAGTGGTGTTTGTGTAGTTCAAGAAAAAGCTGGTCTTTTTCTCGACAAATAAGTTGACATGCAAAGAATCAGTGAATGTATTTGCAAGAAAGCAAACATAATTATCGATAAAATTGGTTGTGATTGTCACTGTAGACAATGGCAGTAGCTAGTTGGAACTAGATACAAACCAATAAAAAACAAGATCTCAAATCTCCAACCAATAAAGAGTTCAACCCAAATTTTACAATAACACTATTATATTTAAATAGTGATTATTGCAATACATGGATAATTAATTAATGCACTAGGTTGCGCTTGTGACCAGGTAAGACAAACTTATGAACTTGCAAGGATGGCAATCAGATCGACATCCGCACAATGCTGATATGAACATTGTCTTGATACAACTTTATTTGTATTTTATTTCAGAATTTAAACAACTAGTTTGGGAGGGTCACACATGGTGTTGTGTGACACTTTATTTGTCACCGCTACATCGACATATCCATCGACTAAACAACGGTGATCCAACTATATATTACTAGAGATCTTTTCTTATCAGTAGGCACCAACTCCAGTGCCAACGCCGAATGGCGCACTAGTGGTGGTTCCGTACAACGGCACGTTGACATTGCACATCATTGGCAAGGTCCGGAGTGCAATGGAAGTCATCACCTCAAACTGAGCTATCTGGTGTGGCTGCAAAAAGGTACCCTGTGCCAATTGTTGTTGTTGAGGTTGTTGCCCGAGTTGCTGCTGCGATTGTTGTTGGGGTTGGGAGACACATTGGCCCAACTGTTGGGGTTGTTGTTGCTGAGCTTGGATGATACTCTGAACTTGTTGTTGTTGTTGTTGTTGTTGTTGTTGTTGTTGTTGTTGCAGGATGATAGAGTAGATGATAGCACGGATTGACTCATGGCGGGATTGCCCGGGGATTTGCCGCAACTGTTGGCAACATTGTTGCTGCATCATATGGCAAATCCTCTGCTGCAACATTTGTGACCTAGCAAGACATCGCTGCATTGCCACAGGGATGCACTGCTGCTGGAGGAATACCTTGCATGGGTTTAGTTGCTGCAAAACAGATGGATGAATAACTGGTATTTGTTGTTGCTGTGAAAATGGTGGTTGTTGTTGCTGCGAAAATGGTGGTTGTTGCTTCTGTGAAATTGGTGGCTGTTGTGAAAATGGTGGTTGTTGTTGCTGTGAAAATGGTGGTTGTTGTTGTTGTTGCTGCTGCGAAAATGGCGGTTGTTGTTGCTGCTGCGAAAATGGCGGTTGTTGTTGCTGTGAAAATGGTGGTTGTTGTTGCTGTGAAAATGGTGGTTGTTGCTGCTGTGAAATTGGTGGCTGTTGTGAAAACGGTGGTTGGTGTTGCTGCAAAAATGGTGGTTGTTGTTGTTGCTGCGAAAATGGTGATTGTTGTTGTTGCGAAAATGGTGGTTGCTGTTGCTGTGAATATGGTGGCTCTTGTTGCTGCGAAAATGGTGGTTGTTGTTGCTGCGGAAATGGTTGTTGTTGTTGCTGCTGTGAAATTTGCGCAACGGCACTTGCCGCCGCAAGAGCGAGGAGGGCAATGACGAGGAATGTCTTCATTGTGGATTGGTGTCAACTAGTGTTGCTTGGTTTTGATGCTTGTGCTTGTGATGATCTTTATACTTCATGCCTATTTATAGTAGCCCGGGCACCACCTCTTTTCTTCTTTGCATCAGCTTTAATAATTTTGTTTGGCTGCATCTGAAATGAATTTTTTTGGTACATTGTGTTTGGTTGCGCTAGCTACAAGCGTACTTTTGGATTAATCATCAAAGTTGCTTTTTAGTTGTGCATATGATCGCACACAAAGTACAGAAACCCCGATGTTTGTTATATATGACTCATCTTATTCACTTTACATGTCACACACTTATCAAGATAGTATCACTTTTGCAACCGAGTTTGGAACCTTGTATAGGCTATCAACCATAAACTAAAGAGGCAAAACTTTTGTAGGACTAAGTTGCAATCGTGTGTGGGCTGTTAAGATATGCTCGATTATTAAAGCCTTGCGTGTGGAAGGTTCTTCTAGAGTCGGTTGCTTTTTATACAACTAATTTTGTATTTTCCACTAAGATGATAAGATGAACCGACGCCTATAGAGCATGACATGACTCATCGAATTCCCTTTACATGTAAAGGATGATAATTGCTTACAAGATACTCCTACTAGCATATATCCGGTCCTAAGTCTAGACATGTCATCATTAGTTCCGTGTTTTTGTTTAGATAAATCATCAGTTCCATCTATTTGTGAAAGCTTTTTTTGGGGGGGGGGTGATAGTTTTTTTTGGCGCTAGGGTAAAAATCTTTTTTGATCTAGGGGGAAATGATAGATGGGGCTGGAACAGAGGCCCCCAGCCTAGAGCGAGAGATTAGGCCCAACATAAGCGCTGTGTGTTAGGGCACCAATTTGAATTGGGCTATAGTTTTCGTAGGCCCCAACGCCACAAGCCCAACTGACACTCCGCAGATCTGCGTCATCTCCTTGCTCCTCCTCCTCGCCGGTCAGACCGCTCGTCGGCGCAGCCTCTCCCGGATCCCACTGCCTGCGGCCGGTCACATACGTCTGAGGCGGCGGAGGCGGCAGCCTCCCTCCTGCCCTCCGCACCTGGTACCACCACCATTGGTCGACAAAAAGATCACTTTTGAAGCTCCTTCGTCGATTGCGGGCCGTACGTCGACGGCAGCCACTCCGGCCTCCCCGCTAAAACAAGGTATCGATCCTGGCCGTCTGTCTCTTCCAGCGATTCAATTCACATGAATTCGAGAGGCGTACCCATCTCCATGCCAGCCACATGAATCAGGAGGGTCATGAAGCAGGATTCATCTGCGTAGCCTGATAGTGACATACATTTGTGGCTTTGGTAGCTGAGCAACTTTGTGCTTTCTATGGATGTCACTTCAAAAGTTCAAATAATCATCAAATTTCCGCCTTTGGGTGCTACAGGTGGAGTGGAGGACATTTAGTTTCCCTCTGATGTCCGAGAAGTCCGTCTTCGGTGCAACGATTATGGGTGTCAAAACCGGGGGATCTCGGGTAGGGGGTCCCGAACTGTGCGTCTAAGGCGGATGGTAATAGGAGGCAGGGGACACAATGTTTACCCAGGTTCGGGCCCTCTCGATGGAGGTAATACCCTACTTCCTGCTTGATTGATCTTGATGATATGAGTATTACAAGAGTTGATCTACCACGAGATCGTAGTGGCCAAACCCTAGAAGCTAGCTTATGATTATGATTGTTGTTGTCCTACGGACTAAACCCTCCGGTTTATATAGACACCGGAGGGGGATAGGGTTACACAGAGTCGGTTACAAGGGAGGAGATCTACATATCCGAATTGCCAAGCTTGCCTTCCACGCAAAGGAGAGTCCCACCCGGACACGAGACGAAGTCTTCAATCTTGTATCTTCATAGTCCGGCCGAAGGATATAGTCCGGCTGTCCGAGGACCCCCTAATTCATGACTCCCTCAGTAGCTCCTGAACCAGGCTTCAATGACGATGAGTCCGGCGCGCAGATTGTCTTCGGCATTGCAAGGCGGGTTCTTCCTCTGAATACTCCATAGAAGATTTCGAACACAAGGATAGTGTCCGCCTCTGCAAAACAAATTCCACATACCACCGTAGAGAGTATAATATTTCCACAAATCTAATCTGCTGACAACTTTTCATAACGTGACATCACGCCATGGCCCGGTCATTATTTGAACCGTTTTTCTCAACCAGCTACTACACATATTGCGAGGCGGTTTTCTTGGCACGTCTTGTCGAAGCAGAGATCGTGTCCCCTTATCATGAGATTCTAATCAATATGGGCGTGGGTAACCCAACCGCGCCATCAATCATGGCGCTTGGGGAATAAGCGAGTTTACCAGGCAAGTGGGGAGGCATAGAATCCCTGCTGCCTTTATAAGGGGATAAGGACTCCCTTTCGCACCCATGCTTTCTTCTTCCCGATCCATTCCCCTTTGCCCGAGCTCCAGCGACCGAGCGTTCGTTTTCTCCGCCCACAAAGGCCTTCCGAAAATGTCCGGATCATGAGCAGGAGGCAAGTGGATGGCCTCTACTGTCCAGGAGAAGCATATCAAAAAGCTTTGGGAGGCCGGGTATCTGGCCAAAAAAATCGACCACCGTCTCCCGACGGCGGGACAGATCGTTCCTACTCCGGAACCCCAAGAGAGGGTTGTATTCCTCCCTCATTTTGTCTGCGGGCTAGGGTTTCCCCTCCACCCGTTCGTTCGCGGCATCATGTATTATTACGAGATCGATTTTCATGATGTATCCCCCAATTCCTTCCTCAACTTCTTGACATTCATCATCGTGTGCGAGGCTTTTCTCCGCATCTCGCCACACTTCGGCTTATGGCTGAAGATCTTTAATGTGAAGCCCAAGGTGGTGAGCGGCGAGCACGCCGAGTGTGGGGGCGCCATGGTGAGCAAGATGCCCAATGTCACCTGGCCAACATGTACTTTTAATGATTCCATCAAAGAGTGGCAACAACAGTGGTTTTACATTACTAAGCCACGCAGCACGGAATGGGCCGCTGCTCCAGAGTTCCGATCCGGAGCCCCTCTGCGGCTTACGTCCTGGCCCAAGAAGGGCCTGAACTGGTCTTCGTCCGACGAACTGTCTATGCTCCAGACGCGCATTAAAGATATGGAAGACAAGAACATCGAACTTGTCATTGTAGTCCAGGTGATGTTAGTTCGCGGGATCCTTCCTTGTCAGCACCGGACATGCAATATGTGGGAATTCGATCCGGCCAAGCACCAGACCCTGTGAAAGCTCTTTGGATCCTTGCACGAAGACATCTGGAAGGTGCTTTTCAAGTCTGGAAAATCATGGCCGGACTCGGCCGAGGACCGTGGGTATCAACTGTCCCGCCCTGCAAGCTCGGTATGTTTTATGCGTTTTACCCACATAACCCAAGGGAAATGCCTAATGTGTTTTCCTCAACTCCCCTAGGGCCGGACGAAGAAGGCGGGGCGGATCCACTGTCCGGCCCCGTTGCCCGAAGAACCGGCCGGCCCACTTCTGACAAAGATGCTGGCCCCGGCGCCGTACATGGCACCGAAGAAGAAGACCAAGGAGGCCAAACAGACCCGAGGCGGCCTTCATCGCCGCGGCACTTCAGCCACAATATCCGAAGGCTCCAAACCCCGTTTTGCCTCCGAAGAGGACGAGGAGGAGGAAGACGAATCCCCAGTGGGGGGAAGAAAGAAGAGGGCGGCCTCCATACACTTGGAGGCCGAGTCGCCTAAAAGGGGAAAAGATCCTCTTCCTGAAGAGTCCACTGTCGTCGCCGACAGCAGCCCGACGTGGGATCCCAGGGCCCAGCCCCTGGTGAACTCGTGAGTATAAAATTCGAACACGTTTATGCGTCCAGACTCATCATGGCATAATATTTTAACCTGAGCTATATTTTTTTTCAGTCCGGCGAGGTCCCGCACCAAATGATCCTCATCAGAGGATTCGCTAAGCTCGGATGCTATAGAGAGCGAGACGCCCCCAAAGGCCCCTTCCCCCAAATGTGTGCATAACGCCGAGGCTTCGTCCCAGAAGGACCCCGGCCAAGGAGGGGGGGAAGAGATCGTGAAAGCGGCGCCTGGAGTTGAAACTTCGGGGGCCGGAGACATGGGGGAGAAGATTCCCATGGGAGTCGACGGCGGGAGCCATCTTGAATTCGGCTCCCAGCCGGGTGCAATTCCGGAGACTAATACGGCTCCAGAATCAAGCAGGCGGCCTCCCTCGGTTGGAGGGGGCGTGCCTGTTCCACCGGCAATCTCTGTCCAGCCAGAGGTGCCGGATGTTTTGTTGGCGGCGCTGAAGAGCGCCTCCATCGTCGATGAACACCATGCCCTGATGGGTGTGGTGATTAAGGAGATTCAGTCTGCTGAGAGTGGACTGAATGAAGCCTGTATCAGCCTTATAAGAGGCTTTGAGGTATGTTTTATGAGGTTTCGAAGAGTGTCATAGTATGGATAGTAGCCCCTGATACACTGTTCGGTGCAAGAAAGGACCGAACAAAGGATCAATTTTATGTTCGCAGGAAGACTCACTTGATGACATCTATCTCTCTTTTTTTATAAGCAGGTGTCTGCAGTGGCTGCTGCCTCTCATGCTGCGGAGGTCTCCGGACTGAATCAAAGTCTGGAGCGGGCCGAAGAAGAACTTGGCCAGTTGAAAAGGCAGTTGGAAGATAAACAAGGTATGCGCAAGCAGGGGCGGAATTGGGCCTATGGCAACTGGGGCTATAGCCCCAGGCGTGGCCCAACTAGTGCTATTAGATCCAGATGAAATTTTTCAGATTTTTAGATTTTAAGAGGCCCAGCCCCAGGCGTGACCACCCAGCTCCAGGCCTCAGCCGCTCAGCCCATGTACCTTCTGAGGCTCGCAGCCCAACTAGCTCTGCATATTTTGCTCCTAAAAAAAGCTCTGCATCGCCAAGCAGCAGGAAGCCATGCCCACGTTTTCCCCTAAAGAAACGTTTTTGCTAACAAAACAACGCCCACGTTTTCCCCTAAAAAAACCTTTTTGCTAGAAAAACGACGCCCAGGTTTGATCGTTGGTCTGTTGCCATTCCAAAGGAATCGATCGCACGACGATTCGATCGATCTGACAAAACATAGTTGCCTTGTTCCGTGCGCCGCCCCAGGTGTTTCCCTTCCCCTCGATGGCTCGACAGACCTGCGCATGGCCTCGTCACTTCGTCGGAGCAGCCCCCTCCAAGTCCAACCTTCTGGTCTTTTCCATCTCCACAACCGGCAACGTCTTGTTCTTCTCCGTTTCCACAACCGGCTAGACTGGTATTTTCTACTTTGGTGTATCGTCTATCTTTTTGCTAGATCCAAGATGATTAAATTGTACTCGTATTACTTTAGTCAATTTTTGTTTCGATAATTTGTAAAAGCAAAAAAAGATAGAAACCCAAGATGAATAGGATATGTACGATTTTTTTAAGCAACATCCAGCCAGCCTTCATCGAACAATACCAACATCATCATTGTTAAACTATTTTGTTCTATTAAATTTCCTCTTGTGGTAAAAATGAATTCATATATCATTTTTAAAGTGAAGTTGTGATTCCCGCCAAAAAAAACTGAATTTGTGACGTACTTGTAACATGCACTGTTTTGTGTGGTATAGTTACTTAGTTTTAGCCCTAGGCTTTGAGAAATCCTGGCTCCGCCTCTGTGCGCAAGCCTTGTTCGCATTTAGTGCAAACAAATTCTCATTATGATAAAATATGTTTCATTATTTGTGCCAGGGGTGATGACCGAAGTCGAGGCTTTGAGGAAGGCAGTTGCTGAGGCCGAGGAAAAGGCGGCCGCAGAGCAGGCTCTTCGTGAGAAGCACGAGGCCAGGGTTATTGAAGCTGAGCAGGAGCTTCAAGAGTCCGTGAAGAAATGCGAGACCTTGGAGCAGAGTTTAGCGGAGAAAGAATCCGAACTCGCCAGGGCTCATCAGGCCGCGCGCGATGCCCAGGGGGAAACCCAAGGCGCCCTGCAGGAGATCCAAGAGGCGAGGACGATCGCGGCGGGTAAGGCTTTTTTTCCATGTAAAGCAAGTATTTGAGGAGAAAACCATGTTTCTAATTTTGAGTTCGGATTTCTCCAGGGGTATTTGCGGAACTGCCCCGCAGCATATCGGATGCCGCCCAATTCTACCGAGCCGAAGAAGGGAACACTGCGGATAATCTCTTCTGGTCGCAGTATTTGGCACCGAATTATCCGCTGCCTTTTGCCGACCAAATGAAACAACTGATCGAACTGCATAGGGCGGCCGAACTAGCCATGAAGGATTTGATTATCCGGCTATGGCCTGCCGAGCCGATTCCAGGCAGCTACTTCGGGCTCGTGAAGCCGCTTGTGAGTGCCTGCCCTCGACTTGATGTCATCAAGCGGTCGGTCTATATAGAGGGTGCGCGAATGGCCTTCACTCGCGCAAAGGTGCACTGGGGGAAGATGGATGCTGAAAAGCCGATGACCGAGGGACCGCCAGAGGGGAAGGAGCACCGCAAGCCCGAATTATATTATGAAAGTGTTCTGAAAGGATCATGCCTAGCGGCGGAGCAATGCACCAAGGACATTATATTTCCATGAATACAATCATGTTGTCATTTGTAATGTCGAACAAGGTCATTTCTATTATTTATTGCCTGTTATATACAAGTTTATCCTCCTGCGCGGCCGTTTTATATATTAATCCTGAGAGTTGGCCAGTGATATGTCTCCAACATATCTATAATTTTTGATTGTTCCATGCTATATTATATTCTGTTTTGTACATTATTGGGCTTTATTATACACTTCTATATTATTTTTGGGACTAACCTATTAACCGGAGGCCCAGCCCAGAATTGTTGTTTTTTTTGCCTATTTTAGGGTTTCGCAGAAAAAGAATATCAAACGGAGTCCAGACTGAATGAAACCTTCGGAAGCGTGATTTTTGGAACGAACATGATCCAGAGGACTTGGACCCTACGTCAAGCAATCAATGAGGAAGGCACGAGGTAGGGGGCGCGCCTACCCCCTCCTCCCCTCAGGCGCGCCCTCCACCCTCATGGGCCCCCTATTGCTCCACCGACGTACTCCTTCCTCCTATATATACCTACGTACCCCAAACTATCAGATACGGAGCCAAAACGCGTCCATAGTTATTAGCTAGATGGCTTCTTCTCTCTTTTTGGATCTCAATACAAAGTTCTCCCCCTCTCTTGTGGAGATCTATTCGATGTAATCTTCTTTTGCGGTGTGTTTGTTGAGACCGATGAATTGTGGGTTTATGATCAAGTTTATCTATGAACAATATTTGAATCTTATCTAAATTCTTTCATGTGTGATTGGTTATCTTTGCAAGTCTCTTCGAATTATCAGTTTGGTTTGGCCTACTAGATTGATCTTTCTTGCAATGAGAGAAGTGCTTAGCTTCGGGTTCAATCTTGCGGTGTCCTTTCCCAGTGACAGTAGGGGCAGCAAGGCACGTATTGTATTGTTGCCATCGAGGATAACAAGATGGGTTTTATATCATATTGCATGAGTTTATCCCTCTACATCATGTCATCTTGCTTAAAGCGTTACTCTGTTCTCTTAAACTTAATACTCTAGATGCATGCTGGATAGCGGTCGATGTGTGGAGTAATAGTAGTAGATGCAGGCAGGAGTCGGTCTACTTGTCTCGGATGTGATGCCTATATACATGATCATACCTATATATTCTCATAAATATGCTCAATTGTGTCAATTGCTTAACAGTAATTTGTTTATCCACCGTGAATACTTATGCTCTTGAGGGAAGCCACTTGTGAAACCTATGGCCCCCGCGTCTATTTTCCATCATATTAATCTTCCAACACTTAGTTATATTTATTTCCTTTTATTTTACTTTGCATCTTTTATTTCTCTTTATCATAAAATACCAAAAATATTATCTTATCATATCTATCAGATCTCACTCTCGTAAGTGACCGTGTAGGGATTGACAACCCCTTATCACGTTGGTTGCGAGGATTTATTTGTTTGTGTAGGTGCGAGGGACTCGTGCGTGGCCTCCTACTGGATTGATACCTTGGTTCTCAAAAACTGAGGGAAATACTTACGCTACTTTGCTGCATCACCCTTTCCTCTTCAAGGGAAAACCAACGCAAGTGCTCAAGAGGTAGCAGCCAGTCGTCGGCTTCTTCCCCCACGTAGGAAGTACCGGGGTGCTCGGGATAAACCTGATCACTCTTTATCCCAGTTTTGGGTCCTTCGAAGGAGGTGTTCAGCACAACGAACCAGGCAATCGGACTATAGAGCTTTATCACCCTCACTTAGCCATAGGAGCTTTATAAAAGGAAGGTAGGCGCAGCCCCTGGTGTTCGGAAGATCACACGAGGGGCTATATAAGCACCTGATTGGAAGAAAAGCTGATCCATCGCACGCTGCACTGGTTATGGCATTATGCGGGAGAAATCCTTAAAGATTTTACAACCTCTCGAACAGCAGACCAGCTCTCACCGTATCATGATAGTCAGTTTTCGGCTTTCTCTACCGAGGTGCTTGTCCGGAAGAACCGGGACACAATCGCAGTAGTTCTCCCTGTGCCACCTTAGCCGATATAGCGGAATGTAAGGCAGCAAAACATGGGAGTCGGGCAAACCCAACATTTGACCCAAGACATGATTCGGAGCTGATGCATATAATGCTATAAGTTCAGGGTGCTGAACTTCCATGAAGGCGTTCGAACTTTATTGCCGTATTATGGGTAAAACGAAGCCCTTGGCCTATTTAAAGCATATCACGATGTACGGATGCCACTTGACAAAAGAATTTCAATAAAAAATAACAACAGATAAGCGCTATATAAATCCACATGTTGTATTTGAATAGTAAGTCGATGCGTGTGAGTACAGGTAATGTGATAAAAAAAGAAATATGACCGTGGAACCTGCTGAGACCAGGGGGAAGAAGGTGTGTGCGGATCCGGAGTATAGTCGGATGGTCATCGCGGGGAATATCTAAGGATTCCCTTGCGCGTTCGAGCTGCTTCCATATCGCCAGTCCTGGTCTGCGCAAAGTTGAACCTGCAAACAAAATGTAAGAAATGCTTGTGTGCCGCAGAGCGGTTGAGCCGCGGTATGTGGCCTGTCGTGGCTTTCGCCGGAGTGTTTAATTGAGCTCTGGACGAGCCGGGCTATCTTGCCGCGAAGTAGTTCGAAGTCCTTTGGCGGTGTCCGGGAATCGGGTCGTCGAGTCGAGGTTCGGTTGGGAGGTGCCACTTGTAGCTTCTGTTGTTAAAGCAGCGGTATACTCTTTGGTGCCGAGGGGAAGTTCGGCCTTGCCATTAACTGTGATGACGCCTGATGTCTACTACACAACCTTCTTCTTGTAGACGTTGTTGGGCCTCCAAGTGCAGAGGTTTGTAGGACCGTAGCAAATTTCCCTCAAATGGATGACCTAAGGTTTATCAATCCGTAGGAGGCGTAGGATGAAGATGGTCTCTCTCAAGCAACCCTGCAACCAAATAACAAAGAGTCTCTTGTGTCCCCAACACACCCAATACAATGGTAAATTGTATAGGTGCACTAGTTCGGCGAAGAGATGGTGATACAAGTGGTATATGGATGGTAGATAAAGGTTTTTGTAATCTGAAAATATAAAAACAGCAAGGTAACTAATGATAGAAGTGAGCGTAAATGGTATTGTAATGCTAGGAAACAAGGCCTAGGGTTCATACTTTCACTAGTGCAAGCTCCCTCAACAATAATAACATAATTGGATCACATAATTATCCCTCAACATGCAACAAAGAGTCACTCCAAAGTCACTAATAGCGGAGAATGAACGAAGAGATTATGGTAGGGTACGAAACCACCTCAAAGTTATTCTTTCCAATCAATCCGTTGTGCTATTCCTATAAGTGTCACAAACAGCCCTAGAGTTCGTACTAGAAAAACACCTTAAGACACAAATCAATCAAAACCCTAATGTCACCTAGATACTCCAATGTCACCTCAAGTATCCGTGGGTATGATTATATGATATGCATCACACAGTCTTAGATTCATCTATTCAACCAACACATAGAACCTCAAAGAGTGCCCTAAAGTTTCTACCGGAGAATCATGACGAAAACGTGTGCCAACCCCTATGCATAGGTTCATGGGCGGAACCCGCAAGTTGATCACCAAAACATACATCAAGTGAATCACGTGGTATCCCATTGTCACCACAGATACGCATGGCAAGACATACATCAAGTGTTCTCAAATCTTTAAAGACTCAATCCGATAAGATAACTTCAAAGGGAAAACTCAATCCATTACAAGAGATTAGAGGGGGGAGAAAACATCATAAGATGCAACTATAATAGCAAAGCTCGCTGAGGGAGTCCTGGATTAGGGGGTCTCCGGGCAGCCGGACTATATCCTTTGGCCGGACTGTTGGACTATGAAGATACAAGATTGAAGACTTCGTCCCGTGTCCGGATGGGACTCTACTTGGCGTGGAAGGCAAGCTAGGAAATATGGATATGTATATATCCTCCTTTGTAACCGACCTTGTGTAACCCTAGCCCCCTCCGGTGTCTATGTAAACCGGAGGGTTTTAGTCCGTAGGACAACATACAATCATACCATAGGCTAGCTTCTAGGGTTTAACCTCTTTGATCTCGTGGTAGATCAACTCTTGTAATACTCATATCATCAAGAACAATCAAGCATGACGTAGGGTATTACCTCCATCAAGAGGGCCCGAACCGGGGTAAACATCGTGTCCCCTGCCTCCTGTTACCATCCGCCTTAGACGCACAGTTTGGGACCCCCTACCCGAGATCCGCCGGTTTTGACACCGACATTGGTGCTTTCATTGAGAATTCCACTGTGCCATCACCATAAGGCTTGATGGCTCCTTCAATCATCGCTAGCGATGCGGTCCAGGGTGAGGCTTTCCTCCCCAGACATATCTCCATATTCGGCGGCTTTGCACTGCGGGCCAATTCGCTTGGCCGTTTGGAGCAGATCGAGAGCTACGCCCCTAGCCATCAGGTCAGATTTGGAAACTTGAACTACACGTTGACATCCGCGGAGACTTGATCTTTGGCGGATTCGAGCCCAGGTCGGACGCGCCGCAGAGTCGCGATGAGCATGACGTAACTCTGTCGTCGGACAATGTTCGAGAGATCGCATCCGCAACTACTCCGTCCATCAATCCGGAGCAAGTCGCGCCATCCGAGAGCGGAGGGATGGACCCCGCCATGGAGGCCGCACTGTCAGTGGCGATAGAGCCGGATACTGACTTCACCCCTTACGAGAGCCGTGTCGCCGAACCACTGGATTCATCTCCGGCCACGGACTCCGAGCCGCTCACATCCATGCCCGTCGATTCCGACTGGGCACCGATCATGGAGTTCACCTCCGCGGATATCTTTCAGCACTCACCTTTAGGAGATGGGCTAAATTCATTAAGGTCTCTCTCCCTGTCAGGAGAACCTTGGCCAAACTATGTCCGGCTAGAATGGGATGCGGACGACGAAGAAATTCGCCGCCCACCCACCACCCACTTAGTAGCCACTGTCGACGACTTAACCGACATGCTCGACTTCGACTCCGAAGACTTCGACGGTATGGACGACGAAGCTGGAGACGAACAGGAACCACCGCCCTCAGGGCGCTGGACCGCCACCTCATCATATGATATATACGTGGTGGACACCCCCAAAGAAGGCAATGGCGATGAGACAGCGGAGGATGACCCCTCCAAGAAGCAACCCAAGCGCCTACGTCAGTGGCACCGCTCTAAGTCCCGCCATAGCAAGAGCAGTGATACCGGCACAGGAGATAATAACACTCTGGATAGCACCGAAGATAACAATTCCCTCCAGCATGGTGTAGAGCTAGAGGACGAACAAGCTAGCCCTCCAGAGCAGGCAGCAGATGCAGAACCGGAGGAGGACAATTACATGCCTCTCTCCGAAGACGAGGCGAGCCTCGGCGACGACGAGTTTATCGTGCCTGAGGACCCCGTCGAGCAAGAGCGCTTCAAGCGCCGGCTTATGGCCACGGCAAGTAGCCTGAAGAAAAAACAGCAACAACTTCAAGCTAATCAAGACTTGCTAGCAGACAGGTGGACTCAAGTCCTTGCGGCCAAGGAGCATGAACTCGAGCACCCGTCCAAAAGATACCCAAAACGCAGGTTGCTACCTCACCTCGAGGACGAAGCATTGAAACCTCATTCACCAGTGTATGATGCGGCTGACCGGCCACTACGCGGCCGAGCCACAGAGGCTTTTCAGCCTAAAGTTCAGACCGCACCCCGTCGCCACTCAGTCAAACATACTAAGGCCCGGGGCAACACAGAGGACCCGCGAGACATCTTGGACGGTAAGGAAAAAATCGCAAGGTCAATATACGGGACACGGGCACGTGCGCCCACACGGGACGATGATCGTCGGGTCGGATACACCAAGAGTAAATCCGGCCGGGCCGAATACAACAGACAAGACTCATACGAACTATGTCGGGATATAGCCCGGCACAGAGGTGCCACACACCCCCTATGCTTCACTGATGAAGTTATGAATCATGAATTCCCGGAGGGTTTCAAACCCATAAATATCGAATCGTACGATGGCACAACAGATCCCGCTGTATGGATTGAGGATTTCCTCCTTCACATCCACATGGCTCGTGGTGATGATCTACATGCCATCAAGTACCTCCCACTAAAACTCAAAGGACCAGCTCGGCATTGGCTGAATAGCTTGCCAGCAGATTCCGTCGGCAGTTGGGAGGATCTGGAAGACGCATTTCTTGACAACTTCCAGGGCACTTATGTGTGGCCACCGGATGCTGATGACTTGAGCCACATAACCTAGCAGCCAGGGGAATCGGCCAGACAATTCTGGACACGGTTACTGACTAAGAAAAATCAATTTGTAGACTGTCCAGATGCAGAGGCCCTGGAGGCATTCAAGCATAACATCCGCGACGAGTGGCTCACCCGCCACCTCGGCCAAGAGAAGCCGAAATCTATGGCAGCCCTCACGACACTGATGACTCGCTTTTGCGCGGGCAAGGACAGCTGGTTGGCTCGCAGCAAAAACACATCGAGGAATCCGGATACCTCAGATACCAAAGATGTTAACGGTAGGCAGCGTCGTAATAGACAAAAGCGCCGCAATAACGGCGATAACACTGAAGATATGACAGTCAATGCCGAATTCAGAGGCTCTAGATCCGGTCAGCAGAAAAAGCCATTTAAAAGAAATACTCCGGCTCGGTCAAGTCTGGATCGCATACTGGATCGCTCGTGTCAAATCCACGGCACCCCCGACAAGCCAGCCAATCTCACCAACAGAGAATGCTGGGTGTTCAAGCAGGCCGGTAAGTTAAATGCCGAGAGCAAGGACAAGGGGCTGCATAGCGATGACGAGGAGGAGCCCCGGCCGCCGAACACAGGAGGACAGAAGGGCTTTCCCCCACAAGTGAAGACGGTGAACATGATATATGCAACCCACATCCCCAAGAGGGAGCGGAAGCGTGCACTAAGGGACGTCTATGCGATGGAGCCTGCCGGACTGAAGTTCAACCCATGGTCTGCTTGTCCGATCACCTTCGATCACAGGGACCACCCGACTAGCATCCGTCATGGCGAATCTGCCGCACTGGTCCTAGACCCCATCATTGACGGATTTCACCTCACTCGAGTCCTTATGGACGGCGGCAGCAGGCTGAATCTGTTTTCGTTGGGGAACGTTGCAGAAAACAAAAATTTTCCTACTCGTTTCACCAAGATCCATCTAGGAGTTCATCTAGCAACGAGTGATCGGATGCATCTACATACCTTTGTAGATCGCGAGCAGAAGCGTTCAAAGAACGGGGATGATGTAGTCGAACACGACGTGAATCAAATCACCGGAGATCCTAGCACCGAACGGACGGTGCCTCCGTGTTCAAAACACGTACGGAACGGATGACGTCTCCTCCTTTCTTGATCCAGCAAGGGGGGGGGGGGAAGAGGTTGATGAAGATCCAACAGCACGACGGCGTGGTGGTGGATGCAGGGCGTCACAGTAGCAGGGCTTCGCCGTGTACTACGAGGGAGAGATGTAACAGGGGAGAGGGAAGCACCAAAGGCTGAGGTATGAAGTCCTCCCTCTCCTCAACTATATATAGGAGGGCCAAGGGGGGGTGCGCCAGCCTAGGAGATCCCATCTCCTAGGTGCGGCGGCCAAGGGGAGGTTTCCCTCCCCCCCAAGGCACCTAGAGGTGCCTTCCACCATTGGGACTCTTCCCTTAAGTGGAACCCTAGGCGCATGGGCTTTTGGGGCTGGTGCCCTTGGCCCATCTAGGCCAAGGCGCACCCCCTACAGCCCATGTGGCCCCCCGGGACCCTTCCGGTGGTCCCGGTACAATACCGATAACCCCGAAACTTGTCCCGGTGGCCGATACTGCACTTCCTATATATAATTCTTTACCTCCGGACCATTCCGAAACTCCTCGTGATGTCCGGGATCTCATCCGGGACTCCAAACAACATTCGGGTTACTGCATATACATATCTTCATAACCCTAGCGTCACCGAACCTTAAGTGTGTAGACCCTACGGGTTCGGGAGACATGCAGACATGACCGGGACGACTCTCCAGTCAATAACCAACAGCGGGATCTGGATACCCATGTTGGCTCCCACATGCTCCACGATGATCTCATCGGATGAACCATGATGTCGAGGATTTAATCAACCCCGTATACAATTCCCTTTGTCAATCGGTATGTTACTTGCCCGAGACTCGATCGTTGGTATCCCAATACCTTGTTCAGTCTCGTTACCGGCAAGTCACTTTACTCGTACCGTAATGCATGATCCCGTGATCAACCACTTGGTCACCTTGAGCTCATAATGATGATGCATTACCGAGTGGGCCCAGTGATACCTCTCCGTTATATGGAGTGACAAATCCCAGTCTCGATCCGTGTCAACCCAACAGACACTTTCGGAAATACCTGTAGTGCACCTTTATAGTCACCCAGTTACGTTGTGATGTTTGATACACCCAAAGCATTCTTACAGTATCCGGGAGTTACACGATCTCATGGTCAAAGGAAAAGATACTTGACATTGGAAAAGCTCTAGCAAACGAACTACACGATCTTGTGCTATGCTTAGGATTAGGTCTTGTCCATCACATCATTCTCCTAATGATGTGATCCCGTTATCAATGACATCCAATGTCCATAGCCAGGAAACCATGACTATCTGTTGATCAACGAGCTAGTCAACTAGAGGCTTACTAGGGACATATTATGGTCTATGTATTCACACGTGTATTACGATTTCCGGATAATACAGTTATAGCATGAATAAAGACAATTATCATGATCAAAGAAATATAATAATAATACTTTTATTATTGCCTCTAGGGCATATTTCCAACAGTTTTATCAGGATACAGTGCGAAAAATGGGTATCGATCCCTCGAGGATCAAACCCAGCAAAACCACCTTTAAAGGCGTCATCCCAGGTGTAGAGGCCCATTGCACAGGCTCAATCACACTGGAAGTGGTCTTTGGATCACCGGATAACTTCCGAAGCGAAGAGTTAATCTTCGACATTGCCCCGTTTCGCAGTGGCTATCATGCACTGCTTAGACGGACAACATTTGCAAAATTCAATGAAGTGTCGCATTACGCGTACCTCAAGCTCAAGATGCCAGGACCTCGCAGGGTCATAACAGTAAATGGAAACACAGAACGCTCGCTCCGTACAGAAGAGCACACTGCGGCCCTTGCAGTAGAGGCACAAAGCAGCCTGTTCATGCAGACCACTCATTCGGCGTCACAACCCCCGGACACCTTCAAACGAGTCCGGAACAAGTTGCAACAGGATCGCCTGGCACGATCAGAGCTCGCCTAGCAATCCGGTCCCCATCCCAGTCCCAGTGAAGCGACAAAATCCGTGTCGCGCGTACATAACTACGCATTGAAAATACCATGGACATAGGCGGGGGCACAATCAGGACACGCCCCGCATTGTGGCTTAACCACACTAGGGGTTGTATACCTTTGACATTCCTTTTCTCTTTCAGGGCCTGACTCTTTGGAAGCCCTTTCCGGCAGTATGATTGCCGGACACATTCCAGAAGCAACAACCAAGGCGGCAAGAAGCTAAGATGAACACGGGAACCGCCAGGTGGTCTCTAGTAATACTTGATATACCCGCTTTTCACTATTTATGCGTAGCTTTCCCTGGGATAAGACATTTTTCCTACTTCATGCTTATTGCACTACTTGTACCAGTATGCTTTGACGTATTATTCAAATAACAATGCATATCATTAATCTGTCATTGCATTCTTTCAGTTTTTCTCTTTCTCTTATATGTCCATTTACGACAATCCGCACCCGCATGTTCGGGTATGGTCAGTACGCCAGGGGCTCTCGTTTACCCCACAATACGGTGCAAGAAGTCCGAACACTTTCTACAGTGCGGCACCCCAAACTTCTAGCATTATATGCATCAGCTCCGAATCATGTCTTTGGTCAAATGTTGGGTCGCCCGGCTCCTATGCTTTGGTACCTTACGTTCTGCTATATCGGCTAAGGTAGCGGTGGGAGAACTACTGCGATTGTGTCCCGGTTCTTCTGGACGAGCACCTCAGTAGAGAAAGCCAAAAACTGACTGTCATGATAAGGCGAGAGACTGGTCGCTGTTCGAGAGGTCTCAAGTCCTTAAAGACTTTTTCCGCTTCGGGCGAGGAGTCAGCCTTGTCCGGCTTAGGCATGTATAGAGCCCCAAATTCGGCCCTCCTAATACCAGGGGCTTCGCCAAAAATTTAAAATCATAGACTTCTATGGCTAAGTGAGAGTGATAAAGCATTATAGTTCAATTGCCTGGTTCGTTACGCTGAACACCTCCCTTGAAGGACCCAAAATTTGGGTAAAGAGTGTTTAGATTTACCCCGAACACCCAAGTACTAGTTACATGGGGGTAGAAGCCGACGATTGGCCAACTCTCAGATTTTATAAACGGCCGCACAGAAGGTAATATTTTAAAGTAAGAAAGCGTCGCATGGCGCAAAAGAACTCGTTTCATATTACAGGATCACATGGGCATGTTCATTCAAAAATTACATCCTTGGCACACTCATCTGCCACTAAGTAGGAACCCTTCAGGACACTTTCATAGTAATTCTCGAGGCGGCGATGCTCCTTGCCCTCCGGCGGCCCCTCCTTCACCAGCTTCACGGCTTCCAGCTTCGCCCAGTGCACCTTCGCCCGGGCAAAAGCCCTGCGTGCACCCTCGATGCAGACGGACCGCTTGATGACTTCAAGCCGTGGGCAGGCTTCCACAAGCTGCCTCACCAGACTGAAGTAGCTGCCGGACAGGGGCTCGCCAGGCCACATCTGGACTATAAGGCCCCTCATGGCCTGTTCGGCCACCTTGTGAAGCTCGACCAACTGCTTCAGCTGGTCGCTCAAGGGCACAGGGTGTTCGGTCCCAGTATACTGAGACCAGAACAACTTCTCCATTGAGCTCCCCTCCGCAACCCGGTAAAACTCTGCGGCATCCAATGCACTGCGAGGAAGATCTGCAAACGCTCCTGGAGAGCTCCGAACTCGGGTAAGAAAAAGGAAAGTCTCCTTCACGTGCTTGCTTTGCATAAAGAATGCCTTACCCTCTGCTATCTTCTTCACCGCGTCAATCTCCTGGAGGGCCTTGTGGGCTTCGGCCTTGGCGCTCCGGACGCTTTCAAGCGCCTGCGCGAGCTCAGACTCTCGCATCTTGGAGTCAAGCTCCAAGGACTCGTGCTTTTTAACGAGAGCCTTGCCTACTTGGGCTTCTTGTATCTCCCGTTCCATGCGTTCTTTGGACGCTTTGTCTTCGGCCTCGGACAATGCCTTCCTCAGGGTCTCCACCTCGTTCGTGGCCCCTGACAAATTCATGATGATCCTATTACTTTACACCCGAACTTCCTTTTAACTATATAGACAGGGGTATATCTTACCTTTGCTCTCTTCGAGCTGCCACTTGGTAAGGCCGAGCTCGTCCTCGGACCACTTCAGGGCCTGCTTCAGCGCAGAGACCTCCGCAGTACATGTGGCAGCGGCCAACAGTGAAGCCTGCACATACACATAGACATACTCTAATTAGACTCCTGAGTTATCATTTGATCCTCTATTCGGCTTTTCATCGCGAACGCCGAACAGAGCATCAGGGGCTACTATCTATGCGGTAATATTTTCTTATATTTTGATTGCTTACCTCAAAGCCTGTTAGGAGGCTGGCGCAAGCTTCGGTCAGTCTGTTTTTGGCGGACCGAACCTTCTCGACCACTGCACTCATAATAGTGCAGTGCTCTTCATCGATGGAAGCGCTGTGAAGCGCTTCCAGCAAGTTGTCCGGTGCCTCTGGTTGTACAAAGGACACCGGCATAGATGGTTGGCCCCCCTTAATGGGGGACTGCCTGCCGGAGTCTGGAACCATCGAAGGTTCCGGCGCAGTGTCCGGCTGGGGCCCGAACTCGAAGCCCGTAGGAGCCTCGCTCCCTTGGTACCCAGGGTCCGGGAGGTCGCCGTGAGGCGCCCCCAGGATCACCTCCCCTTGGCTTGGTGCCTTTTGAGACAACACCTCGGTGTTGTCCGTAGGGCGAGGGGTGGAAGCGGTCGGAGGAGAACCGCTGTTCATATCCGACGAGTCCAAAGAGCCGCTCGACGAAGGTACGTCGAGATGAGCTCAGGATGGACTGCATAATCATGTTCGGCATGAGAAAAGCCAATACAATAAAACATTCCATGAAGTACTATGGTGTCCGGACACTTACGACTTCGCCGGGGGCTTGTCCCTGGGTAGCCACTTGTCGCCGTTGTCGGCGGCCGTCGTGGCACAGTCCGGAGGGAGGGTCTTTCCCTTCTTGGACCCTTCGGCCTCCCCGGATGGGTCGGCCTTCCTTTTCTTGTCTCCCCCGGCTGGGGGGGGGACTTTTCTCCTCCTCTTCGTTTCTGTGGGAGCAGTGCGCGTCGGAGTCATAGGACGATGAGTCCGATATAACCTTGCGCCGGAGACCCTTTCGGGTCCCCGTGGCCTTCTTCTTGGCCTTCTTTTCCGGCACCTCGTAAGGTGCCGGAGTCAGCATCTTCGTTAGAAGAGCGTCTGCAGGATCTTCGGGCAGGGGGGCTGGGCAATCAAGCTGCTCTGCTGTCTCTATCCAGTCTTGTTAATGACATGAAAGCTTAGATCCAGCACACAACTAAACCAGGGCAAATAAATACCCTGAGAGATATAAAAGCCTACCGGACGGGCGCGGCGCTTTGCGCTAAGTCCGCGGTCCTCGGTGAGGGAGGGAAGCATCTCGGCGCTCTTGAACAACACCCTCCAGACGTCCTCATGCATCGTGTCGTAGAGCTCTCGCAGCATCTGGTGCTTGGCCGAGTCGAACTCCCACAAAACAAATGCCCGTCGTTGACACGGAAGGATCCGGCAGAAGAGCATAACCTGGACCACGTTGACGAGCTTGATTTTCTTGTTTGTCATGTTCTGGATGCAGGTCTGGAGTCCGGTCAGCTCTACCGAAGAACCCCAGGATAGGCCCTTCTTTTTTCAGGAGGTAAGCCGTGTGGGGATTCCGGATCAAAATTTGGGGGCCGCCACCCAGTTGGAGTCGCGCGGCTCGGTGATGTAGAACCACCCTGATTGCCACCCCTTTATGGTGTCCACATAGGTGCCCTCGAGCCAGGTGACATTAGGCATCTTACCCACCATGGCGCCTCCGCACTCTGCTTGCTGGCCACCCACCACCTTCGGTTTGACATTGAAGGTTTTCAGCCATAGGCCGAAGTGGGGCCTGATGTGGAGGAAGGCCTCACACACGACGATAAACACCGAGATGTTGAGGATGAAATTGGGGGCCAGATCATGAAAATCCAGCCCATAGTAGAACATGAGCCCGCGGACAAACGGGTGGAGAGGAAATCCCAGTCCGCGGACGAAATGGGTAAGAAAAACTACCCTCTCATGGGGTTCGGGCGTGGGGACGATCTGCCCCGCATTTGGCAGCCGGTGCGCGATATCCGCGGCCAACTATCCGGCTTCCCGTAACTTTTTGATGTTCTCCTCCGTGACGGAGGAGACCATCCACTAGCCTCATGCTCCGGACATGCTTGGAGCGGTTTGAGAAGAAGAACGCGAGCTTGGGTGCTAGATCTCGAGTGTGCGGGAATGGGTAAGCGAGAAGGAAGAAGGCGTGTGTGAAAAAAGTAAATCTTTGTCCCTTTATAAGGGCGGAGGAGGCGATGTGTCTCCCACTTGCCTGGCAAAACTGCTTATTCCCCAGGCGCCGTAATTGATGGCGCGGTTGGGTTACCCACGTCCGTATTGATGAGAATCCCGTGATAAGGGGAACATGATCTCTGCTTTGACAAGACGTGTCAAGAAAATCGCCTCACGATATGTGCGGAGCTGGTTAAGAAAAGCAGTTTGAATAAAAACCGGGTCATGACGTGATGTCATGCTATCAAAACATGTCAGCAGATTAGATTTGTGGAAATATTATTCTCTCTACGGCGGTATGTGGAACTTATTTTGCAGGGCCGGACACTATCCTTGTATTCAAACTATTCCATGGTGTATTCGGAGGAGGAACCCACCTTGCAATGCCGAAGACAACACTGCGCGCCGGACTCATCGTCATTGAAGCCTGGTTCAGGGGCTACTGAGGGAGTCCTGGATTAGGGGGTCTCCGGACAGCCGGACTATATCCTTTGGCCGGACTGTTGGACTATGAAGATACAAGATTGAAGACTTCGTCCCGTGTCCGGATGGGACTCTACTTGGCGTGGAAGGCAAGCTAGGCAATACGGATATGTATATCTCCTCCTTTGTAATAGACCTTGTGTAACCCTAGCCCCCTCCGGTGTCTATATAAACCGGAGGGTTTTAGTCCGTAGGACAACATACAATCATACCATAGGCTAGCTTCTAGGGTTTAGCCTCTTTGATATCGTGGTAGATCAACTCTTGTAATACTCATATCATCAAGAACAATCAAGCAGGACGTAGGGTATTACCTCCATCAAGAGGGACCAAACCTGGGTAAACATCATGTCCCCTGCCTCCTGTTACCATCCGCCTTAGACGCACAGTTCGGGACCCCCTACCCGAGATCCGCTGGTTTTGACACCGACACTCGCGATACATCAAGATCGTACCACCTCAAGAACACAAGAGAGAGAGATCAAACACATAGCTACTGGTACATACCCTCAGCCTCGAGGGAGAACTACTCCCTCCTCGTCATTGAGAGCACCGGGATGATGAAGATGACCACCGGAGAGGGATTCCCCCTCCGGCAGGGTGCCGGAACAGGTCTAGATTGGCTTTCGGTGGCTACAGAGGCTTCTGGCGGCGGAACTCCCGATCTATTGTGCTCCCCGGTCGTTTTAGGGTATATGGGTATATATAGGAGGAAGAAGTACGTCAGGGGAGCCACGAGGGGCCCACGAGGGTGGAGGGCGCATCCAGGGGGGTGGGAGCGCCCCCTACCTCGTGGCTTCCTCGAAGCTTCCTTGACGTGGACTCCAAGTCTCCCGGGTTGCTTTCCTTCCAAAAATAAGTTCCGTGAAGTTTCAGGTCAATTCGACTCCATTTGAGTTTCCTTTTCTGCAATACTCTAAAACAAGGAAAAAAATAGAAATTGGCACTGGGCTCTGGGTTAATAGGTTAGTCCCAAAAAATCATATAAAATGGCATATAAATGCATATAAAACATCCAAGGTTGATAATATAATAGCATGGAACAATCAAAAATTATAGATACGTTGGAGACGGATCAGCATCCCCAAGCTTAATTCCTGCTCGTCCTCGAGTAGGTAAATGATAAAAACAGATTTTTTGATGTGGAATGCTACCTAACATATTCATCATGTATTTCTCTTTATTGTAGCAAGAATATTCAGATCCATAAGATTCAAGACAAAAGTTTATATTGACATAAAAATAATAATACTTCAAGCATACTAACTAAGCAATCATGTGTTCTCAAAATAACATGGCCAAAGAAAGTTCATCCCTACAAAATCATATAGTTTGGTCATGCTCCATTTTCGTCACACAAGAATGCTCTCATCATGCACAACCCCGATGACAAGCCAAGTAGTTGTTTCATACTTTAGTAATCTCAAACTTTATAAACCTTCACGCAATACATGAGCGCGAGCCATGGATATAGCACTATGGGTGGAATAGAATATTATGATGGGGGTTATGTGGAGAAGACAAAAAAAGAGAAAGTCTCACATCAACGAGGCTAATCAATGGGCTATGGAGATGCCCATCGATTGATGTTAATGCAAGGAGTAGGGATTGCCATGCAACGCATGCACTAGAGCTATAAATGTATGAAAGCTCAACAAAAGAAACTAAGTGGGTGTGCATCTGACTTGCTTGCTCACGAAGACCTAGGGCACTTGAGGAGGCCCATTGTTGGAATATACAAGCCAAGTTCTATAATAAAAATTTCCCACTAGTATATGAAAGTGAAAAAACAAGATACTCTCTATCATGAAAATCATGGTGCTACTTTGAAGCACAAGTGTGGAAAAAAGGATAGTAGCATTGTCCCTTTTATTTTTTATTTTTTATTATTTGGCCTTTCTATTTTTTAATGTTTGGCCTTTCTTTTTTCCCCTATTTTTTGGGACAATGCTCTATTAATGATGATCATCACACTTCTATTTATTTACAACTCGATACTAGAACAAAGTATGACTCAATATGAATGCCTTCGGTGGTTGATACGTCCCCAACGTATCTATAATTTTTTATTGCTCCATGCTATATTATCTACTGTTTTGGACATCATTGGGCTTTATTATCCACTTTTATATTATTTTTGGGACTAACCTACTAACCGGAGGCCCAACCCAGAATTGCTGTTTTTTTTGCCTATTTTAGGGTTTCGAAGAAAAGGAATATCAAACGGAGTCCAAACGGAATGAAAGCTTCAGGAACATGATTTTCTCAACGAACAAGACCCAGGAGACTTGGACCCTACGTCAAGACACAAAAGAGGAGGCCACGAGGTAGGCCTACCCCCCCAGGCGCGCCCTCCACCCTCGTGGGCCCCTCTGTTGCTCCACCGACGTACTCCTTCCTTCTATATATACCTACGTACCCCCAAACGATCAGATACGGAGCCAAAACCCTAATTCCACCGCCGTAACTTTCTGTATCCACGAGATCACATCTTGGGGCCTGTTCCGGAGCTCCGCCGGAGGGGGCATCGATCACGGAGGGCTTGTACATCATCACCATAGCCCCTCTGATAAAGTGTGAGTAGTTCACCTCAGACCTACGGGTCCATAGTTATTAGCTAGATGGCTTCTTCTCTTTTTTTGGATCTCAATACAAAGTTCTCCCCCTCTCTTGTGGAGAACTATTCGATGTAATCTTCTTTTTGTGGTGTGTTTGTTGAGACCGATGAATTGTGGGTTTATGATCAAGTCTATCTATGAACAATATTTGAATCTTCTCTGAATTATTTTATGTATGATTGGTTATCTTTGCAAGTCTCTTCGAATTATCAGTTTGGTTTGGCCTACTAGATTGATCTTTCTTGCAATGGGAGAAGTGCTTAGCTTTAGGTTCAATCTTGCGGTGTCCTTTCCCAGTGACAGTAGGGGCAGCAAGGCACGTATTGTATTGTTGCCATCGAGGATAACAAGATGGGGTTTTCATCATATTGCATGAGTTTATCCCTCTACATCATGTCATCTTGCTTAAGGTGTTACTCTGTTTTCATTAACTTAATACTCTAGATGCATGTTGGATAGCGGTCGATGAGTGGAGTAATAGTAGTAGATGCAGGCAGGAGTCGGTCTACCTGTCTCGGACGTTATGCCTATACATATGATTGTGCCTAGATATTCTCATAACTATGCTCAATTCTGTCAATTGCTCAACAGTAATTTGTTCACCCACCGTAGAATACTTATGCTCTTGAGAGAAGCCACTAGTGAAACCTATGGCCCCCGGGTCTATCATCATCATATTCATCTTCCAACACTTAGTTATTTACTTTGCTTTTTTACTTTTCTTTTATTTTACTTTGCATCTTTATCATGAAAATACCAAAAATATTATCTTATCATATCTATCAGATCTCACTCTCGTAAGTGGCCGTGTAGGGATTGATAACCCCTTATCGCGTTGGTTGCGAGGATTTATTTGTTTTGTGCAGGTACAAGGGACTCGCGCGTAGCCTCCTACTAGATTGATACCTTGGTTCTCAAAAACCGAGGGAAATACTTACGCTACTCTGCTGCATCACCCTTCCTCTTCGGGGAAAAACCAACGCAGTGCTCAAGAGGTATCAAGAAGGATTTCTGGCGCCGTTGCCGGGGAGTCTATGCAAAAGTCAATATACCAAGTACCCATCACAATCCCTATCTCCCGCATTACATTATTTGCCATTTGCCTCTCGTTTTCCTCTCCCCCACTTCACCCTTGCCGTTTTATTCGCCTCTCTCTCTATCCTAGCTCTCTTTTTCCGTTCACTTTTTTCCCGCTTGCTTTTTATTTGCTTGTGTGTTGGGTTGCTTGCTTGTCGCGATGGCTCAAGATAACACTAAATTGTGTGACTTTACCAATACCAACAACAATGATTTTATTAGCACTCCGATATTTCCTCTTACCGATGCTGAATCTTGTGAAATTAATACTGCTTTGCTGAATCTTGTCATGAAAGATCCGTTTTCCGGCCTTCCCAGTGAAGATGCCGCTACCCATCTAAACAGCTTCGTTGATTTGTGTGATATGCAAAAGAAGAAAGATGTGGATAACGATATTGTTAAATTGAAGCTATTTCCTTTTTCGCTTAGAGATCGTGCTAAAGCTTGGATTTCGTCTTTGCCTATGAATAGTATTGATTCATGGAATAAGTGCAAAGATGCTTTTATCTCTAAGTATTTTCCTCCCGCTAAGATCATCTCCCTTAGAAACGATATTATGAATTTTAAGCAACTTGATCATGAATATGTTTCACAAGCTTGGGAGAGGATGAAATTAATGACACGTAATTTCCCTACTCATGGTTTGAATTTGTGGATGATTATACAAAATTTTTATGCCAGATTGAATTTTGCTTCTAGAAATCTTTTAGATTCGGCCGCGGGAGGCACTTTTATGGAAATCACTTTAGGAGAAGCTACTAAACTCCTAGACAATATTATGGTTAACTATTCTCAATGGCATACTGAAAGATGGATGAACTTATGAAATTATTTGCTAGTAAAAGTGTTTCTTCTTATCCTAATGATATGCCCTTGTCTACTTGATTGAGAATAATAATGAATCTATGGATGTGAATTTTGTTGGTAGGAACAATTTTGGTAACAACGCGTATAGAGGAAATTTTAATCCAAGGCCTTATCCTAGTAACCCCTCCAATAATTATGGTAATTCCTACAACAATTCTTATGGAAATTATAATAAGATGCCCTCTGATTTTGAATCTAATATTAAAGAATTTATTACTTCGCAAAAGAATTTCAATGCTTTGATTGAAGAAAAATTGCTTAAGATTGATGAGTTGGCTAGGAACGTTGATAGAATTTCTCTTGATGTTGATTCTTTGAAACTTAGATCTATTCCACCAAAGCATGATATCAATGAGTCTCTCAAAGCCATGAGAATTTCCATTGATGAGTGCAAAGAAAGAACCGCTAGAATGCGTGCTAAGAAAGATGCCTTTATAAGAGCGTGTTCTTCTAGTTTTGATGAAAATAAAGATGAAGATCTAAAAGTTATTGATGTGTCCCCTATTAAATCTTTGTTTTGCAATATGAATCTTAATAATGATGGCACTGAATATGATCCACCTTTATCTAGAAGGCGTTCCAAGAATTCGTAGTCTTTAGATCTTAATGCTAAAATTGATGAAAGTGGGATCGAAGAAATCAAAACCCTAGATGTTGCTAAACCCACTATTTTTGATTTCAAGGAATTTAATTATGAAAATTGCTCTTTAATTGAATGTATTTCCTTGCTGCAATCCGTGCTAAATTCTCCTCATGCTTATAGTCAAAATAAATCATTCACTAAACATATCGTTGATGCCTTGATGCATTCTTATGAAGAAAAACTTGAATTGGAAGTTTCTATCCCTAGAAAACTTTATGATGAGTGGGAACCAACTATTAAAATTAAAATTAAAGATCATGAGTTCTATGCTTTATGTGATTTGGGTGCTAGTGTTTCCACGATTCCAAAGACTTTGTGTGATTTGTTAGGTTTTCGTGATTTTGATGATTGCCCTCTAAACTTGCACCTTGCGGATTCCACTATTAAGAAACCCATGGGAAGAATTAATGATGTTCTTATTGTTGCAAATAGGAATTATGTGCCCATAGATTTTATTGTTCTTGACATAGATTGCAATCCTTCATGTCCAACTATTCTTGGTAGACCTTTCCTTAGAACGATTGGTGCAATTATTGATATGAAGGAAGGAAATATTATATTCCAATTTCCGTTAAGGAAAGGCATGGAACACTTTCCTAGAAATAAAATTAAATTACCTAATGAATCTATTATGAGAGACACTTATGGATTGCCTAATGTCAGTGTCAAAACCGATGGATCTCGGGTAGGGGGTCCCGAACTGTGCGTCTAGGCGGATGGTAACAGGAGGCAGGGGACACGATGTTTTACCCAGGTTCGGACCCTCTTGATGGAGGTAAAACCCTACGTCCTGCTTGATTAATATTGATGATATGGGTAGTACAAGAGTAGATCTACCACGAGATCAAGGAGGCTAAACCCTAGAAGCTAGCCTATGGTATGATTGTTCTTCGTCCTACGGACTAAAACCCTCCGGTTTATATAGACAACGGGGGGGGGGGGGCTAGGGTTACAGAGAGTCGGTTACAATGGTAGAAGATCTACATATCCGTATCGCCAAGCTTGCCTTCCACGCCAAGGAAAGTCCCTTCCGGACACGGGATGAAGTATTCAACCTTGTATCTTCATAGTCCAGGAGTCCGGCCGAAGGTATAGTCCGGCTATCTGGACACCCCCTAATCCAGGACTCCCTCAGTAGCCCCTGAACCAGGCTTCAATGACGACGAGTCCAGCGCGCAGATTGTCTTCGGCATTGCAAGGCGGGTTCCTCCTCCAAGTACTTCATAGAAGATTTTGAACACAAAGGTAGTGTCCGGCTCTGCAAAATAAGTTTCCACATATTGCCATAGAGAGAATAATATTTACATAAATCTAATCTGCTGACGTATTCCATAGCGTGACATCACACCACGGCCAAGTCTTTATTCGAATCTGTCCCACCTCAACGCGTTTAGCGAGGCGGTTTCCTTGGCACGTCTTGTCAAAGCAGAGATCGTGTCCCCTTATTCCGGGATTCTCATCAATACGGGCGTGGGTAACCCAACCGTACCCGTCGGTATGTTTCCTCGATCAAAGGCGAGTCCCAAACGGTCACGGGAAGGGCCCTTGGTATTCAACCTCTTATAAAGAGACCAAGGCCTTACTCCTTTCTTTCAATCTCAAATGAGTTCGCCCTTCGCCTCTACTTCCAACACCCAAGGCTCCAGATTTCAGGCGCTTCGGACCTTCGACAATGTCCGGTTCCGACCTTCGAGGCCGATGGATGCCCTCCTCCATCACGGAGGAGGACGTGCTGAAGTTGAGAGAGGCCAGTTTCTTGACCGGCGAAATCTCGCATAGGCTTCCTGCTCGAGGGCAGGTCATTCCCACTGCCAAGCCTGGTGAGAGTGTGGTGTTCATGTCTCACTTCCTTCGGGGGTTAGGCTTCCCGACGGATCCCTTCGTGAGGGGGCTCATGTTTTATTATGGGCTGGAATTTCATGACTTAGCTCCGGAGTCCATCCTCCATATTTCCTCATTCAGCATCGTGTGTGAAGCCTTCCTCCGTATTACTCCTCACTTCGGACTATGGCTCAAGACCTTCAAAGTAGAGCCGAAGATGATCGAGGGACGGCACGCGGAGTGCGGAGGTGCTTTTATAAGCAAGAATGCTGGTGCTCCATGGCCTGAGGGCTCTTTTCAAGGGGAGTCCAGCTTACGGAAACGAGAGTGGTTTTATATCACAGCTCCCAGGAGCACCAAGTGGGTGGCGCTGCCTGCTTTCCGCTCGGGTCCCCCGCCACGACTAGCGTCATGGGTCAACAAGGGGCTGGACTGGGGGCCGACAAAGGACGTGCCCCTGTTGCAGGGCCGCATCCGAGATCTCCTAGAAAGAGACATCAGTCTAGTCATGGTGACGTAGGTTATGTTAATTCGCCGAGTTCTACACTGCAAACGTCGGCCCCTCCGCTTGTGGGAGTTCAACCCAGAGGGACCACGAGTTCTCCAACATTTTCTTGGCATGATGCCCGTGGAGATGTACAAATTATTCTTCGGACCACAAGTAGTGTGTCCGGATTCTACGGAGGACGCAGGTCTGAGCTGCAATCGTCCGGATACTCAAGTAAGTAGCCTTGTGCCCGGACTCGCTATCCGTATATTTATCATAAAGTTGCCCCTAAAAGAGTTGTCCTTTAAATAGGAGTGGATAGCGAAAGCAAAGCTAATCAAATGTCCGGCCCCCCTCCCCGAGACCACGCCGGGTCCCGTGCTAGTCAGGATGTTGGAGGTTGTGCCTTCAAAGGAAAGCGAGGGAGGGGACAAGGAAGCTACCGCCTCCTCGAAGGAGGTTGTCCAGAAGGGAGGAATCGAAAATTCCACTCCTCAGGGGAAGAAGAGGACCGCCTTTGAAGACCCGGAGACCATGGCCTCAAAGCGGGGGAAGAAATCTTCGCCATAGGGTCCTGTGCTGGGGGATACTTCGGCCAAATTATGCCCTCAAGGGGATCAGCCCTCCATCGAGCCATAAGTAGAGAGGAGTTTTCTTTTTAAGAAACGAGAGAAATCCTTGCTTTATATCTAAGAAAAGTAATCGAAAATTTACCTTGTAGCTCGGACCTTAGCCCTTCTCAGCAGAGCTTGTCTTCAGGGGATCTTCTTCCGGAGATGATGGAGAGCGGAACGCCTCCCCCTGCCGTATCGCCTCGCAAGGCGGGCGACCCCGAGGTATCGTCGCGGAGGGTTTCTCCGAATCCGGCAGGGCCGGAAGGCAGTCATATGCCCCCCCAAAGTCCTCCGCGTCCGGCCTTTGAAAAGGGCCATCGGACGAGTCCAGTGCCGTCTAGTGCGTGGTCGGAGGAGCTGAAGGATCTGCTAGGGCGAGCATCTATCTCAGAGGAGCACCGTGCATTGATGGGTATGGTGATTGAGAGGATTTCATCCGCGGAGAGCGGATTGCACGAGGCCGTCAGGAGTTTACTGACAGGTTTTGAGGTACGCGAAATAATGTACCCTTTTTGGACAGTTGCGCATAAATAAGATGCGACCTGTGTAGATAGTAGCCCCTGAGACTCTGTGCGTTGTCAAAAGTGACGGCGCGCAGAGGATCATAATCCCAGGTCTAATATGCCGCCTTCATACGTAGGTGGCGAAGTGTCCGGTGGCAAGCCGGACTGATGAATTTGCGGAGCTAAAGCGGCAACTTGACGTGGCAGATGCCGACATCGCACTTGTCAACAAGCGGCTTGACGAGGCGCAAGGTATGTAATTCCTCCGGCGGCTCCTGTTAAGAGGAGCTTTATGCCAGTATCTTACAATGTGTGCGCTTGATGCAGATGGTGCTGCCGCCATGGAGAATCTTCGGGCGGATCTTGCCCGAGCCAAGGAGCAAGCCAGGAAAAGTGATGCGGCTGCCGGAAAGGCAATTGAAGAGCTGAAAGCCGAACAGGCTACTCACTACCGAAGCAAGAAGGAAATGGCCGAGATGGCCGTGAAGTTGAAGAACGCTGCTGACCATTGCAAGCTTCTTGAAAAAGAAGATCGGGCGGAACAGACGGACCTGGAGAAGGCCGTTGCCGATGCCAAGGATGCTCGCTCTGCGATGAGGGCTGTGAAGGAGGAGCTGCGTCAGGCCGGAGAGATCGCGACTAGAAAGCCCTTTATGCTGCGGAGGAAGTTCTGTGATCCTAAACATGCTCCGTTGGACCGGATGTGGAGTACGACGGACACCTATCTGGATTTTCCAGCGAGTGCCGCGGATGCGGCCGAACACTTCCGAGATCAAGAAGATCGCGAAGTGGAAAAGCTCGTTTGGTCGCAGTTCCACAATCCGGAGCGTCCACTGTCATTAGCCGATCATTTGGCCGAATGGGCCGAGCTAATAGGTTGTCAGGACTCGCCATGAAGTATGTCATGAGTCATATGTGGCCAGAGAGGCCAGAGCCGAAAAGTTATTTCAACTTGGTGCAGCAGTTCCTTGGTGCGGCGCCGCATATCAATGCGATGAAGAGGTCAGCGTGCATAGAGGGTGCGCGGATGGCTCTTGCCCGTGTCAAGACATACTGGGCGGAAATGGAGGCCACCGCTATTGCATCCCCAGACTCGGATGGAAGTCGAGTACCTGCCGAGCACTATTTTCAGGAAGTTCTACAAGGCGCTCGTTTAATAGAGACGCAGTGCTCGAAGGACACTATATTCGAATAGAATTATTGTAAAACAATATTTTGATAAATTGTAGAAGCTTTTTATACTTGTGCCTGCAAGTATTATAATACCTCCTGTGCGGCCGTTTAACATATATGTTTATATAATCTGAAAGATGGCAGTCGTCGGCTTCAGCCCCCATGCACATAATGCGGGGGTGTTCGCAGAAGGCGCATTTTCACACTTGATCCAACGGAGGTGATAGCGCAGCGAACTAGGCAATAGGACTATGATGCTTTATCACTTTCACTTAGCCATAGGAGTTTGATAGTGAGGCTACTTATATAGCCCCTGGTGGCGACTGCGCTCGCCCAAACTCGGGGCGCGTATGTGCCTGGCTAGGAAGCGGCCCTTCGTTAATGCGGAGGAATCCTAAAGATTCTGGTAAGTCATCGAGTGTTTGACCAGTCTCACGCTATATCATGACAGTCAGTTTTCGACTTTCTCTACTGAGGTTCTCGCCTAGCCGAACCGGGGCACAATCGCAGTAGTTCTCCTGGTGCCACCTTAGCCGATAGAGCGGAATGTAAGGTAGAAAAACATAGGAGCCGGGCAAACCCAACATTTGACCAAAGACATGATTCGGAGCTAATGCATATAAGGCCAAACTCGCGACGCCGAACACTCCCTAAGGTATTCGGTCTTTATGAGGGCGGGCGGGATAACGCCCTTAGTAATAAGCCCCTAGTGTCCAGGTACGCGCAAAAACTCTGACGTGGCCACATGCCAAAACGCCAGCCTCCTCCTTAAACCAGGGGATGTGTATCAACAAGAGACAGTAAAAAAGGTTTACGCAGGGTCTTAATCTGAAAAGAATCCTTGGAACGGGTCCCTGCTGCACGTCTGCGCGTGTGTCTCCGTTGTGCCGTATCCTGGACGGGCGTAGCACGGTGTTCATCTGTAAAAGAGAGGAACTTAGTTAAAGAAAGATCGTGCCGAACATGAGTTATACTAAATAAACGAAGTATAAATCGTAATGGGTAAAATTGAGCTTTATTGTCTCTTGTTTTATATACGCGGAGCCCCTAGTACAGGGCCATACGGCTATTAAGCCTTTATAAATTGTATGTTTATGCCGGACTCGTCTAGCCGTGTCCGTGGTCTTGATGACCTGTTTACGTGCTTTGGTTGGTGAAGCCACTTTATTGTGGGGCTGTCAAGGCAGCCGCACTGTCTTCCACGTGGGGGGAACACTCAATGTTTTCCCTTTAATGAGATGATGCCTCGTGGACCGGGCATCTTAAGCGTGAGATATGCATAATGCGGTATTGCGTTAAAGCGGGCGAAAGCTTCGCGTCCCAGCAGTGCTTGATAGCTACTTGAGAATGGGGCGATGTGGAAAGTTAGCTGTTCGCGACGGAAGTTATTGGGGGAGCCGAACATAACTTCTAGCCGGAGAGAACCCATGCAACGGGCATCCGGGCCTGGCGTTACCCCTTGAAAGGAGGTTTTGCTATGGCGAATTTTTGTTGGGTCTATCCCCATGTTGCAGATTGTGTCCTGGTATAACAGGTTTAGACCACTGCCGCCGTCCATCAGGACATTTGTAAAGTGGAGTCCGCCGATTATTGGATCTAATACCAAGGGGAGACCATAGATGCCTTCATCAATGAAACCATAGATCTGTCAATTTGCTGTCTCTGTCGAGGCGGGGCTTGGAGCGGCGCTTACGTCGCCGCTTTGATTGCTTTCCCCTAATCCACAACTCTCAATGAAACCGACGTCCCCGTGCGTCCAAAGATGGCAATACCTAAATCTATCCTTGCTTTTTATGCCTAGCTAGGGGGCGTTAAACGATAGCGCTTGTTGGGAGGCAACCCAATTTTATTTTTATTCCTTGCTTTTTGCTCCTGTTTATTAATAAATAATTTATCTAGCCTTTGTTTATATTGTGTTTTTTGTGTTTAATTAGTGTTTGTGCCAAGTAGAACAGTTGGGAAGAATTGGGGAAAGTCTTGATATCTTGCTGTAAAAAACAGAAACTTTAGCGCTCACGAGAACTGCTTCCATTTTTATTTGGAAAGTGATATATAGTTAATTCTTTTTGCAGATGATTAATAAATAAATTCCTCCATCCATAAATTTATTTTAGAATTTTTGGGGCTCCAGATCTTGCGCTAGCTTCAGATTACTACAGACTGTTCTGGTTTTGACAGATTCTGTTTTTCGTGTGTTGTTTGCTTATTTTGATGAATCTATGGCTAGTAAAATAGTTCATAAACCATAGAGAAGTTGGAATACAGTAGGTTTAACACCAACATAAATAAAGAATAAGTTCATTACAGTACCTTGAAGTGGTCATTTGTTTTCTTTCGCTAACGGAGCTCACGAGATTTTCTACTTTGAGTTTTGTGTTGTGAAGTTTTCAAGTTTTGGGTAAAGATTTGATGGATTATGGAACAAGTAGTGGCAAGAGCCTAAGCTTGGGGATGCCCATGGAACCCCCAAGATAATCTAAGGACACCTAAAAGCCAAAGCTTGGTAATGCCCCTGAAGGCATCCCGTCTTTTCGTCTACTTCGATCGGTAACTTTACTTGGAGCTATATTTTTATTCACCACATGATATGTGTTTTGCTTGGAGCGTCTTGTATTATTTGAGTCTTTATTTGTTAGTTTACCACAATCATCCTTGCTGTACACACCTTTTGAGAGAGCCATACATGATTTCGAATTTGTTAGAATACTCTATGTGCTTCGCTTATATCTTTTGAGTTATATAGTTTTGCTCTAGTACTTCGCTTATATCTTTTAGAGCACGGTGGTGGATTTGTTTTATAGAAACTATTGATCCCTCATGCTTCACTTAGATTATTTTGAGAGTCTTAAATAGCATGGTAATTTGCTTAAATAATGCTAATATGCTAGGTATTCAAGATTAGTAAAAAAATATCCTAGGAGTGTTTTGAATACTAAGAGACATTTGATGATTGATGATCGTTTTGAGATATGGAGGTAATAATATCAAAGTCGTGCTAGTTGAGTAGTTGTGAATTTGAGAAGTGCTTGTGTTGAAGTTTGCAAATCCCGTAGCATGCACGTATGGTAAACGTTGTGTAACGAATTTGAAACATAAGGTGTTTTTTTCATTGTCTTCCTTATGAGTGGCGGTCGGGGACGAGCGATGGTCTTTTCCTACCAATCTATCCCCCTAGGAGCATGCGCGTAGTGCTGAGGTTTTTTATGACTTGTAGATTTTTTCAATAAGTATGTGAGTTCTTTATGACTAATGTCGAGTCCATGGATTATACGCACTCTCACCCTTCCATCATTGCTAGCCTCTTCGGTACCGTGCATTGCCCTTTCTCACATTGAGAGTTGGTGCAAACTTCACCGGTGCATCCAAACCCCGTGATATGATACGCTCTTTCACACATAAACCTCCTTATATCTTCCTCAAAACAGCCACCATACCTACCTATTATGGCATTTCCATAGCCATTCCGAGATATATTGCCATGCAACTTTCCACCATTCCGTTTATCATGACACATTCATCATTGTCATATTGCTTAGCATGATCATGTAGTTGACATAGTATTTGTGGCAAAGCCACCGTTCATAATTCTTTCATACATGTCACTCTTGGTTCATTGCATATCCCGGTACACCGCCGGAGGCATTCATATAGAGTCATCTTTTGTTCTAGCATCGAGTTGTAATCATTGAGTTGTAAATAAATAGAAGTGTGATGATCATCATTTTCTAGAGCATTGTCCCAACTGAGGAAAAAAAAGAGAAAGGCCATATAAAAAGAGGCCTAAATAAAAAAAGAGAGAAAAGAGAGAAGGGACAATGTTACTATCCTTTGCCACACTTGTGCTTCCAAGTAGAACCATAACCTTCATGTCACTTTGCTTTTATTTTACTTTGCATATTTGTCAGAAAAATACCAAAAATATTATCTTATCATATCTATCAGATCTCACTCTCGTAAGTGGCCGTGTAGGGATTGACAACCCCTTATCGCGTTGGTTGCGAGGATTTATTTGTTTTGTGCAGGTACGAGGGACTCGCGCGTAGCCTCCTACTGGATTAATACCTTGGTTCTCAAAAACTGAGGGAAATACTTACGCTACTCTACTGCATCATCCCTTCCTCTTCGGGGAAAAACCAACGCAGTGCTCAAGAGGTAGCAGTGGTGTACCGGGATTGCGATGAATTAAGAGTGACATGTATGAAAAATTATGAAAGGTGGCTTTGCCACAAATACGATGTCAACTACATGATCATGCAAATCAATATGACAATGATGATGCGTGTCATAATAAACCGAACGGTGGAAAGTTGCATGGCAATATATCTCGGAATGGCTATGGAAATGCCATAATAGGTAGGTATGGTGGCTGTTTTGAGGAAGATATAAGGAGGTTTATGTGTGATAGAGCGTATCATATCACGGGGCTTGGATGCACCGGCGAAGTTTGCACCAACTCTCAATGTGAGAAAGGGCAATGCATGGTACCGAAGAGGCTAGCAATGATGGAAGGGTGAGAGTGCGTATAATCCATGGACTCAACATTAGTCATAAAGAACTCACATACTTATTGCAAAAATCTACAAGTTATCAAAAACCAAGCACTATGCGCATGCTCCTAGGGGGATAGATTGGTAGGAAAAGACCATCACTCGTCCCCGACCGCCACTCATAAGGAAGACAATCAAAGAACACCTCATGTTTCAAATTTGTTACATATCGTTTACCATACGTGCATGCTACGGGACTTGCAAACTTCAACACAAGCATTTCTCAAATTCACAACTACTCAACTAGCACGACTTTGATATTATTACCTCCATATCTCAAAACAATCATCAAGCATCAGACTTCTCTTAGTATTCAATGCACTCTATATGAAAGTTTTTATTATATCCCTCTTGGATGCCCATCATATTAGGACTAGTTTCATAACAAAAGCAAACTACCATTCTGTTCTAAGGGACTCCCAAAATAATATAAGTGAATCATGAGAGTTCATCTATTTCTATAAAATAAAACCACCACCGTGCTCTAAAAGATATAAGTGAAGCACCAGAGCAAATGACAAACTACTCCAAAAGATATAAGTGAAGATCAATGAGTAGTCGAATAATTATGCAACCATGTGAAGACTCTCTAACATTTAATAATTTCAGATCTTGTTATTTTATCCAAGCAGCAAGCAAAACTAAATAAAATAAAATGACGCTCCAAGCAAAACACATATCATGTGGTGAATAAAAATATAGCTCCAAGTAAAGTTATCGATAGACGAGGACGAAAGAGGGGATGCCTTCCGGGGCATCCCCAAGCTTAGGCTTTTGGTTGTCCTTGAATATTACCTTGGGGTGCCTTGGGAATCCCCAAGCTTAGGCTCTTGCCACTCCTTGCTCCATAGTCCATCAAATCTTTACCCAAAACTTGAAAACTTCACAACACAAAACTTAACCGAAAACTCGTAAGCTCCGTCAGTATAAGAAAATAAATCACCACTTAGGTACTGTTGTGAACTCATTCTAAATTCATATTGGTGTAATATCTACTGTATTCTAACTTATCTATGGTTCATACCCTCCGATACTACTCATAGGTTCATCAAAATAAGCAAACAACACATTGAAAAACAGAATCTATCAAAAACAGAACAGTTTGTAGTAATCTGGATCAAACGTATACTTCTGGAACCCCAAAAATTCTAAAATAAATTGCTGGACCTGATTAATTTATCTATTAATCATCTTCAAAAGGAATTAACTAAATAGCACTCTCCAAATAAAAATTGCAGCAATTCTCGTGAGCGCTAAAGTTTCTGTTTTTTACAGCATGATTATAAAGACTTTACCCAAGTCTTCCAAAGGTTCTACTGGGCACGAACACTAATTAAAACATAAAACCACATCTAAACAGAGGCTAGATTAATTATTTATTACTAAACAGGAGCAAAAAGAAAGGAACAAAAATAAAATTGGGTTGCCTCCCAACAAGCGCTATCGTTTAACACCCCTAGCTAGGCATGATGATTTCAATGATGCTCACATAAAAGATAAGAATTGAAACATAAAGAGAGCATCGTGAAGAGTATTACTAGCACATTTAAGTCTAACCCACTTCCTATGCATTGGGATTTTGTGAGGAAACATCTTGTGGGTAAAAGAATCAATTTGCATAGGAAGGTAAAACAAGCATAACTTCAAAACTTTAAGCACATAGAGAGGAAACTTGATATTATTGCAATTCCTAAAAGCATAAGTTCCTCCCTCATAATAATTTTCATTAGCATCATGAATGAATTCAACAATATAACCAGCACCTAAAGCATTTTTTCATTATCTATAAGCATATAAATTTTATTACTCTCCACATGAGCAAAATTCTTCTCATTCGGAATAGTGGGAGTATCATAAGAAACTCGAATACTATAAATTGTTTCCACATTAAAAGAGTAATGTTCAGAAAAGGGGTTATCATAATCATGACAAGTTTTATAATCATAATCACTACTTTTTATAGCATAAGTATCATCACAATAATCATCATAAGTAGGAGGCATGCTATCATCATTATAAATTTGCATATCAAAACTTGGGAGACTAAAAATATCATCTTCATTAAACGTAGCATCCCCAAGCTTGGGACAAACATTAATTGCAGCAAATATATTCTCAAAAACATCATTTTCATCAAACATAGCATCCCCAAGCTTGGCCCTTTTCATATCATAAGCATAATCACTCTCATGATTAATAGTATGGATAGCACCAATAGTATAGCAATTATCATATTCTTCCAAGCAAGTGCCAAAGAGATCTTCAAGATCATAATAAGTATCATTATCTTTCACAATTATATTTTCATGAGGCACAATAGTAATAGGAGCAGCATTATTTGGGGGAGATATCTTTTTACCTCTCTTCCTTTTTCTTTTCTTATTCTTCACCACATCATGTGTGGGTTCAATCCTCTTTTTGTAGTTCCTTATTAATGAGATTGGTTGAATAGGAGGCTCTTCCTCGTTACCTGATTCATCATAAGAAATAATAGGAGGGTATTGGGAAGTCTCTTCCCTTTCATTAGTATTCTCTTCATCTTCTATTTATTTTCTTTTCTTCATGTAGTTGGCAATATAAGGATTTTCAATACAATTCACCGCACAATACATATAAATTTTCTCTAGATCAAAATCAAGAAATCTATCAAGATTAAACTTTGGAATACCCTCAGTTATACTTTTCATTTCCTCATACCCCAAAAGAAGACTAAGCTCTTTATGATGCTCAAGGGTAATCAAATTATCACAATTTTTGGATACGATTCGGTCATGAAACAATTTGCATTGGAGATTTAAATGACCATGTTCATTGCAAAGTTCACAAGGGGCACGAAAAATATTGAATTTTTCAGCACAAACATCAAGACTTTCTTGCAACAATTTAGTTTCTAAATACTTATGCCTCTTGCAATATCTATCTTCCCTATTTGGTGTATACTTGCAAACCCAATGCACTCCACAAAAATTGACATGTTTGTAGGAGACATTTTCATCATAACTAGTGCAATCATCATTAGTACTATGGATATTCAAAGATTTCATACTAACAACATTACAATCATGCTCATCATTCAAAGATTTAGTGCCAAACATTTTAATGCATTCTTCTTCTAACACTTTGGCACAATTTTCCTTTCCACCATACTCACGAAAGATATTAAAAAGATGAAGCGTATGAGACAAACTCAATTCCATTTTTTATAGTTTTCTTTTATAAACTAAACTAGTGATAAAACAAGAAACATAAAGATTCGACTGCAAGATCTAAAGATATACCTTCAAGCGCTAACCTCCCCGGCAACGGCGCCAGAAAAGAGCGTGATGTATACTACACAACCTTCTTCTTGTAGACGTTGTTGGGCCTCCAAGTGCAGAGGTTTGTAGGACAGTAGAAAATTTCCCTCAAGTGGATGACCTAAGGTTTATCAATCCGTAGGAGGCGTAGGATGAAGATGGTCTCTCTCAAGCAACCCTGCAACCAAATAACAAAGAGTCTCTTGTGTCTCCAACACACCCAATACAATGGTAAATTGTATAGGTGCACTAGTTCGGCGAAGAGATGGTGATACAAGTGGTATATGGATGGTAGATAAAGGTTTTTGTAAACAGCAAGGTAACTAATGATAAAAGTGAGCGTAAACGCTATTGCAATGCTAGGAAACAAGGCCTAGGGTTCATACTTTCACTAGTGCAAGTTCCCTCGACAATAATAACATAATTGGATCACATAATTATCCCTCAACATGCAACAAAGTGTCACTCCAAAGTCACTAATAGTGGAGAACGAACGAAGAGATTATGGTAGGGTACGAAACCACCTCAAAGTTATTCTTTCCAATCAATCCGTTGGGCTATTCCTATAAGTGTCACAAACAACCCTAGAGTTTGTACTAGAATAACACCTTAAGACACAAATCAACCAAAACCCTAATGTCACCTAGATACTCCAATGTCACCTCAAGTATCCGTGGGTATGATTATACGATATGCATCACACAATCTCAGATTCATCTATTCAACCAACACATAGAACCTCAAAGAGTGCCCTAAAGTTTCTATCGGAGAATCACGACGAAACCGTGTGCCAACCCCTATGCATAGGTTCATGGGAGGAACCCGCAAGTTGATCACCAAAATATACATCAAGTTAATCACGTGGTATCCCATTGTCACCACAGATACGCATGGCAAGACATACATCAAGTGTTCTCAAATATTTAAAGACTCAATCCGATAAGATAACTTCAAAGGGAAAACTCAATCCATTACAAGAGAGTAGAGGGGGGAGAAAACATCATAAGATCCAACTATAATAGCAAAGCTCACGATACATCAAGATCGTACCACCTCAAGAACACGAGAGAGAGAGAGAGAGAGATCAAACACATAGCTACTGGTAGATACCCTCAGTCCCGAGGGAGAACTACTCCCTCCTCGTCATGGAGAGCACCGGGATGATGAAGATTACTACCGGAGAGGGATTCCCCCTCCGGCAGGGTGTCGGAACGGGTCTCGATTGGCTTTCGGTGGCAACGAAGGCTTCTGGCGGCGGAACTCCCGATCTATTGTGCTCCCCGATCGTTTTAGGGTATATGGGTATATATAGGAGGAAGAAGTACGTCAGGGGAGCCACGAGGGGCCCACGAGGGTGGAGGGCGTGCCCAGGGGGGTGGGCGCGCCCCCCTACCTCGTGGCTTCCTCGAAGCTTCCTTGACGTGGACTCCAAGTCTCCCGGGTTGCTTTCCCTCCAAAAATAAGTTCCGTGAAGTTTCAGGTCAATTGGACTCCGTTTGATTTTCCTTTTCTGCGATACTCTAAAACAAGGAAAAAACAGAAGCTGGCACTAGGTTCTAGGTTAATAGGTTAGTCCCAAAAAATCATATAAAATAGCATATAAATGGATATGAAACATCCAAGGTTGATAATATAATAGCATGGAACAATCAAAAATTATAGATACATTGGAGACGTATCAACGCCGCGTGGGCCGGGCATCGTGAGCTTATGGTAGGCATAATGTGGTACCGCGTTGAATTGAGCGAACACGGTTCGTCTGAGTAGTGCCTGATAATCACTGTGAAAGGGGACGATGTCGAAGATTAACTCTTCGGCACGGTAATTGTCTGGTGATCCGAAGACTAGTTCAAGGGCGAAGGAGCCTGTACAGCTGGCCTCCATACCTGGTATGATACCTCTGAAGGTGGTTTTAGTGGGCTTGATCACCGAATGATCGATGACCATCTTGTGCACTGTGTCCTAGTAAAGTAGGTTTAGACTGCTCCCTCCGTCCATAAGGACTCGTGTGAGGTGGAACCCGTCAATTATTGGGTCGAGGACTAGTGCGGCTGGATTGCCCTGATTGGTGTTAACCGGACGATCCGTGCGGTTGAAGGTGATCGGCCCAAGTTTATATTGTGGGACGACTGGTTCCGTTAAGTCGACATCCCTAAGGGTGTGCGTCCGGTCCGGGTTGGGAGTGTAGGTGCCGTTTACTACGTTCACCGTTTGGATTTGCGGGGGAAATCTCTTTTGCCCTCCTGTACTCGGTGATCTGGGCTCCTCGTCGCCGTCGTCGCTTTGAGACCCCTTATCTTTGTTTTTGGCACCTGACCTGCCGGCTTGTTTGAAGATCCAGCATTCTCTGTTGGTATGATTGGCTGGTGTTCCTGGGGTGCCATGAATTTGGCATGGGCGGTTGAGTATGCGGTACAGGCTGGACGGACCCGAATTTGGCATGGGAGGGGAAAGCCAGGGTTCGTCCCGTTCGGGTTCGACCCGACCGAGCCACAAACAACGACCGAGCTGGATGGGCCCGAGTCAATGGCGCGGCGCGCGGGCATGTCACCATGTCACCTGACACGTGGGCCCGCTCGGTCAGATTCATGGTCAATACGTGCTTATACGGCTGTCAAACCGTTTTGCAACACTTAGGCTTAGAGTTGGTACTGAAATGCAAAAATTGTGTCTAATGGTACTGATTCGTTACGACGTGCCGAAGTGTAGTAGTTCCTTGCAATTAACTCGAACTCTACGGTTATATCACCTCGATGTGTGAGTCAATGTGTTTGAACCAATCAAGAGTTGCATGTGAATGTTTCAAGTGTGATTAATAGGTCCGTGTTATAACCACAGTTGCTTTGGTAAGAAACTGAAAGAGCAAACCGTTATCGTGTTAGGACAAAAGTCATCACTGAATACAAGCTGCTTGCCTAGAAGATAGCAAACACCCAATCATGTCTAGTTCGATATGGGCGCAACTATGGGTAGCTTATAGCGACACGGAAGCCAGCGTTTCCTAAAGAAACTCTCGGTTGGGCCGCCCTAGAACAAATTGTTTTTCTCTCATTTTTTCTTAATATTATTTATTTCTATTTATTTCTATTTTAAAAAATAAAATTAAATATATTCCACAAACAAATACTGAAATTCTGAAAAAATGTTGGTCCATTGTTAAAAAAATATTGATAGCATTAAACAAATCATGGTAACAAAATAATCTACACATATTTAAAAAATTGTACGTGAAATTATAATAAATGTTAAATTTGTTTAAAAATGTTCCTAATGTAATGTACAACATGAAACAAATTATACATCAAAACATATATTTGAAAATTGTTAATTGTTTATTTGAAAAATGTTAAATGTGCATAGAAAAAAGGTTCCTGATATATAAGACAAATGCATGAAGTACATGCAATTTTTTTACATCCAAAGATATATTTAAAAAATATTAATCATGTATTTTAAAAATGTTAAATGTTTATAGAGAAAAAATGCTCCTGATGCATACGAAACAATTTCCAATGTGTATGAAAAAATAGACATGAAAATAAGAATTTTTTTAAAAAAAATTAATGATTCTATTTAAAAATATTTCTCATGTAGATGGAAAGAAAACTCGACTTAAAAAAGACTCAAAAAGAAAAAGAACGTACAGAGAGCGAATTAGAAACAACTGTGATGAGGACTTTGAGTGAACTAGCGATATGCGAGAACACGTTAATGGTCCAGCCCATACATGAGGACTCCAGAGGTGAGCCTGAATAGGTGTGATATAGCTATGACGATTTGACACCCTTCATAGCTTCACGAATGTTATATCTCGCGCAAAGCGAGATTAGCATTTGCCACGCCTGAAGGTGCAAGAATAGCATCAGGTCGTTGTAAGGTTTGCAATCCTACTATCAGAGCTTGTATCCGATTTAAATCATGTTTCTGGCAACCTTGGGTCATTCGCTCGCGCTCAGGTCATTCGCTCGCGCTCAGGTCATTCGCTCACAGGTTCCACACACTAGTTTGGTTACTTTTTTTTTCTTATTTTCTTTCTTCACCGGTTTTCTTTCATTTTTTGAATTTCTTTTTTTTCATCGGTTTTCTTTGTTTCTTTCATGTTTTACTCTTGTTTTCCTTTTTTTACTCGTTTATCTATCCTTTTTTTTCTTTGTTTCTTTCTCAGTTTTCTTTGTTTAGGGTTTAGGGATTTCTTTGTTTTCCTTTCTTTTAATGTCAACCTTTTGACATATATTTTTTGTATATATCAAAAATATTTTTGATAGAGAGGTTTAACAGTTTTCAAATACATGATTACCCTTTTTAAAGTTATATTTTTTGACATCTACTTGTTCCATAAACATAGTGATGGGGTTATATATAAGGGATGGGCCCAAGTACACATATGTCCGAACCAAAGGCCCAGGGTATTCAAGGATACGGTCCCAAAGACAATGGGGCATTGGAGCTACAAGCCCAAGGCATCAGATACAAGGGGAATACTCGCTAAGGAGTCAAGTGTCTATAGTCGGATTACACACCCCCTGACAGACAAGACTCAATAGTCGGTCATGAGAAAGATATGAGCAGTAAGATCATCTACAGCCGGACATCAGCAAGATAGGAGCAGTCGGACCATCTACAGTCGGCTACGTCCTAGGATGCCGTGACCCTCATGATGCATTCATCGCCGTTACATAACTGAGTAGTTAAATACGCCAGTTAGTATTAATAATAGCCACGAACAGTCGATCATGCATGTGACCATCAATAGTATTTACACTAGCCCGTTATGGCACTCCCTCCTAGTGCACTCCATATAAGACAAGAGTAGGACATCACACGGAGGGTTGAACTCTCTCACATTGTAACCTACGCCAAGAGCGAGATCACACAGGAGTAGGGCGTTACCAACACCGTAGAGGGCCCAAACCTATATAATTCCTTGTGTTTAATCCCATCTGCTTTACATACCAATTAGCTTATAATTGCCTCTACATTCACATCACCATAGTATTGTCATGGTTATATCCATGACAAGAACTAAAATTTTTTACATTATATATAAAAAATTAATATTTTTAGATGCATGGTTTCTTCCATACACATTATACATGTTTGTATACATATCAGGACCATTTATATATACACATTAAAAAAACTAATTACATGATTAACTTTTTTGAAAATGTATACTTTTATGTCTAATATTTTCATACATACTGTACATTTTTTGTACATCAGGAACCTTTTTGTATTTACATTTAACATTTTCAAATACATAATTAATATTTTTTACACATATATTTTTTATATCTACTTTTCCCTTAAACATTATACATTTTTTATACATCAGGAACATTTTTTATATACCAATTCAACAGTTTTGAAATACATGATTAACATGTCTCATATATATGTTTGATGTCTATTTTTTCATACAGAATATACAGTTTTTTATTAATTAGAAACATGTTTCTGTACATGTTCAATATTTTCTTATAATGCGCAATTAACATTTTCAACTTTTCTGTATAAAGTGAATTTTACAATAGATATATTCAGAATATTTCATAAAAAAGGCAAAAGTAAAAAAAAATGCAAATATGTGTAAAAGGAAGGAAGAAACCGTAGAAGGCATGTGTAGGCGCTGTGGCGGCCCAATAGGTCTGCTGCAGATACTACTATCTTGTGTCAATCGAGACATAGGCTTGCCCTCTTAAGGAGCAACTAACCAACGGTTACCCTTTGGCGAGCTCCTGCAAGGGTCATTGTTGTGGTCTGAAAGCACGCCAAGTGGTCCGTCCAACTGCTGTCACATGTCGTGTGTTAGGTGCTTACTGTGGATTTCATTTTCATTTTTTATTTTTTGTACGCGTTTTCGGGTTTCTGATTTTCTTTTCAATGGTTTTTGGATTTTTGCTTTTTCCATGGTTTTCTCTAGATCACGAAAAAAATATCTTTTTATTTTCTTATGAAGCACAACTTTGCTTCTAAAAAAACAATTTTATGCTTTCACGAGAAGCACAATTTTTGTTTCTCATGTAATCACAAAATTGCTTGCGGCAGGCGCCCCACATGTGCTTCCATGATTAGCATAGCTATGCTTCCACGCGAATCAAATATGTACTTCTGCTACAAGCACAACCTATGCTTCCATATGCTTCTCGAAAAGAGAAAAGGCACACCCTGTGCTTTCACGAGAAGTACATTTGTGCCTCCCTGAGAACTGCAGCCTTGCTTCCGTGAGAAGCACAATCTATCTATTACCTAATATTAAAAGATAGAAGATCTCATAGTTCTCCATCAGTCACCTCTTCATAACCGTTGGTTTTGTGTTAACCTTATAGATTGACGGCCGAGATTTAAAAATAGATTTGCATAGGAAAAAAAAAGATCTGCATTGACGATCCATCGTAGGTATCCATCCATCCAACTTTCTTTGTTCTGCCCACATCACGCTTGGTAAAAAAAGAAAAAAAATCAGAAACCCATCGATGCACGATTGAGTAAGCCGGGATAAAAAACAGCTCAATAAAATATGGCCAGCCACGCGCGATCTTAGGAGAAAAATTGTTTGCCACATGATCTATCTCCTAGCTACGCCGATCCACAACGGCGATCATGCCAAGATGTTCGCCAGGATCCGCAACTCCGTCGACCACTCGGGTGACATGCCACAGCGACACAACAGGGCAGCAGCGAGTGACATGGCCGGCTTGCCGGGCCGCGCGCTCTCCGGCTCCAGGTGCGCGCGGCACACCAGACATGACGCACATCCAAGTAGTAATGCAACTGCCCTCGAAGAAGTGATGCCGGCATTACGCGCACCGCGTTGAGGTTCTGCAGCCACACACTCCACCGAGGTCGCCCTCGTCTTGCAGCCGCTCTTCCTCTTACAACTGGTGCTCCTGCAGCCAGTGGCGGAGACAGGGGGGACCAGCAGGGGCCTGGCCTCCCCTAACAGCAGAGATATAGTGCTAATTTGCTGATGAATAGTGCTAAAATTAGTGATTAATTTCTGTCAAATGCATGTTTTTTATTGGCTTGGCTCTTCCCAAGCAGTTTTAACATCATTCGGCTCGGTTGATATAATTTTCCTGGCTCCGCCATTGCCTCCAACTGCCCCAGCTACCCTGGGGCTGGGGCGACGATGTCGGTGCCTCGCGTGCTCTGTAGGTGAAGGTGGGGAGCGCGGGGATGTCCTTGATGCTCGGCCCGAGGTGGGTTGCGAGAGGCGGGTCGTCGCCGGTGCGGTGGAGCTTGTGCCACTCAGACAAGAGCGGCCGGCCATAGCGGACGGCCACGTACAATACGACACTGACAAGGACAATGATGATGATGTACAACAGCATCAGGAAGGAGAACAACATGCTCGTCCTTAGGAGACATGCGCCGACGCGTCCGACACTCCGACGCAATGGTGGTGTATGCGCCGGTCAACGTGCAGTCCATGCACGTCGTCATGGGCGGTGGCGACTCGGCCTACATCTCCCTCCTGCCCTATCGGTTCGCCATTCTCCCGAGCGTCCACAACGCACACTCGCCGGTGGCCGCCACTCTAGAAGTCGAGTCTAGACCGTTCGCCCCAGGGATCGTAGCTCAGCGCTTATGGAGCCCTGCTCCAGTGCTCCCCCCTAACCTAATTTCAAAGGAGTATTTTTGTCCCTGCGGATTTATTTTTTTTCTGGCCCGCCGCAGCCTAGATCTAAGCCCTGTCTAGTCCTGTATAACCCAGAATGTATACGTACAGTATCCTGGTTCAAAAAAAAACATCACACGACCCCACGTCCACGTAAGACCTGCCGAATCCAATCATTCACGTGAGCAGCTCCATCAATCTTGCGAGCATTGACGCAGCTCCATAAGTCATGAAGTAGATCTCCAGCGGCGGCTATCTCGTCGCCGGCGATCTCGTCGGACAGCGGGCGCGACAACGTCGTGAATCTCCAGCGAGCGCGCACAGGTACCGCATCCCGCGTCCCCCCTCTAGTCTCGCTCGCGGCAACATCGAACGAACTGCCGCTGCCAGTGGTAGTGGTTAACCTAGCGGGGTGGGTAACCTAGCTACCCGGCGGCGCATGTGATCGTGGATCTTGTTCCGGTAGTGCTGCTCCTCGTGATCTGGGTTCACGTAGCGTCGGTTGCCGTCGGCTGTGCGCACCACCGGTATCGTTATTTGATGTGGCGGCTAACCTAGGTATCCGACGGCAGAGGTAATCACAGATCAAGCTAGGTTTTGAGATCATGCAGTTCCTCGCGATTGAAAGTGATCACGACGGGTGCCGTGGCCATCTTCCTTACTAAGTTGGGTAGATCTGAACGGCCTCGGTTGCGGTTGTTTACATAACATCCGTGATCGTGTGCTATGTGTTTTATATTTCATCATTGATCATGTTTGCACATGTGATGATACATAATATTGGTTGTAGGAAATGGCGGACGAGGAGTTAACTGATATCATCGTAGACATGGAGTTTGAAGAACTGATGAAAGACTGGATAGAAGATTGGTCAGATGATGAAAATTCAGATCGTGAAGATCGGTCAGAGAATGGGAACGAATGGGACGATCTTAATGTGAGTGGCATTGTCATGTTGTAATTTTTTGGTGGCATCCGACAACATTAAATCTTTGTGTTGAAAATTTATAGATCGATGAGCTTGATGATGATCAGGAAAACAACCCAGAGCTCTCGAATGACGATTACATTAGTCAGGTACGTAAGTGAAAATTTTTGTTGGCATGCAAATTGAATTTCTTCTGGAATACTATATGATAAGTAATTATGTATTTGTGTTGTATTTTTCAGTTCATTTTCGAATGTCATAATGCGTACGGCTATTACGGTGAATCCGATGCGGAGACAGGCCTTAACGACGAATCATTAGATGCACCTGGTTCTGGGGAGTCCGAGTCGTCGGTCATCATGAGTGAGGTATGTGTGTAATCAATGTTCTATGGAAGTAAGTAATGTTAAACCTTAGAAATATGTTTTCATGGCTGTGGTTTGATTGTGTAGGTGACACAAGATGATGGGGCAAAGAATGTCCAAGATACTGCCAGTGCAGATAATAAGAGGGATATGTTCATGCAGATAATGGAAATGACCTTTACGTCTCACGATGCTGCGTATAATTTCTACAACAGCTATGCTAGAGATAATGGTTTCAGCATTAGAAAGAATAAGGTCAGGTATAGCAAAACAGAGTCACATCATATGCGTTATAGGCGGTTTGTTTGTTCAAGACAAGGGAAACGTGACAGCAAGTTGCTAACCGAGGAAGGACATAGCCGTAGGCTCAGAGCCGAGACACGCTGCTTTTGCGAAGCGCACCTGACCGTAAAGCTTGACCAAAAGCATGGGGTTTGGTATGTTGAAAGTTTTGAGGACAAGCATAGCCATATGTTGGCAGGACCGGACGAGGTACCTTTTCTTTGGTCCCACAGAAAAATCAAAGAGTACCAGAAGCATGAGATAATGTCCATGGCTCGGAGAGCTCGGGAATCCGGACATAGTTGGTCCTCAAGATAGAGGAAAGGTCGCGGCATTGTTCCTCCACCACTGCAATATGATGGGTGACCGGTGGAGAGTTAATCTCCCTTTGATCGGGTTTAAGCCCAATCCGATCATAGTTCGTAGCGACTCCCAAGGCGGCGATGCGATCCAAGAGCTCGTTTAAGGGGGCGAGCTCCATTGGATCCATCTGTTCGGCGAGTGCCGATTTGACGTGGATGCTGTTTTCGATGACCCGAGAAGTCATCGTCGGCTCGGCGGCCGAACAGGCGGTCATGATGAAACCGCCTAGCCGGAGAGTTTGGCCGACAGCCAAAGCTCCCCCAACAGTAGTACCGTCTTTAAAGACGAGACGAGACATCCTTCCTTCTGGCGACGACACAGAGGAACTCTCAATGAAAGCATCAATGTCGGTGTCAAAACCGGCAGATCTCGGGTAGGGGGTCCCGAACTATGCGTCTAAGGCGGATGGTAACAGGAGGCAGGGAACACGATGGTTTACCCAGGTTCGGGCCCTCTTGATGGAGGTAAAGCCCTACGTCCTTCTTGATTAATATTGATGATATGGGTAGTACAAGAGCAGATCTACCATGAGATCAGAGAGGCTAAACCCTAGAAGCTAGCCTATGGTATGATTGTATGTTGTCCTACGGACTAAAACCCTCCGGTTTATATAGACACTGGAGGGGGCTAGGGTTACACAAGGTCGGTTACAAAGGAGGAGATGTACAAATCCGTATTGCCTAGCTTGCCTTCCACGCCAAGTAGAGTCCCATCCGGACACGAGACGAAGTCTTCAATCTTGTATCTTCATAGTCCAACAGTCCGGCCAAAGTATATAATCCGGCTGTCCGGAGCCCCTAATCCAGGACTCCCTCAGGCCCCCTGTTGCTCCACCGATGTACTCCTTCCTTGTAACACCCCGGATGTAACTTTCTCAATTTGTACTCCAACTCTTGCCGTTTCCGGCGTTAAGTTATTTTATTTTCTGGGGTTCGGGTCTTTGTCTCCATGTGTTGTTGTCGTTGTCTTGCATCTCATATCATGTCATCATGTGCATTGCATTTGCATACGTGTTTGTCTCATGCATTCGAGCATTTTCCCCGCAGTCCGTTTTGCATTCCGGCGCTTCTTTGGACTTCGTTTGATACTCCAACGGTTAACCGAGGGACCGAAGGCCTCGTGTGTGTTGCAGCCCAACACCCCTCCAATTTGGCCCAAAACCCACCAAACTCTGCTCCATGTCCTAGAGCGTTCGATCACGATCGCGTGGCCGAAAACCGCACCTCATTTGGACTCTCCTAGCTCCCTCTATGCCTATTATAGCACCCTCCTCCGAAATCTCGGGTTCATTCGTCCCTAACCCTAGATCCACCCGCCGCGCGCGCGGACAAGTGTCCGGCCGCCGGACACGTCCGATCCCGCCGCCTGCCACATGCGTGCTTGCTTCGCGTCCGTGCACCCCCATCTTCGCCACCGGCCGTCGTTAGGTGACTCGGTTTTTGCTTTTGGTAGTGGGTGTGTTGTATTTTTTTGTGCGTCTCACACAAAAAAAGAGAAATAAATAAAAATCGATAAATTGTCGGGGGTTGTTTCGGGTTTAATCTTTTTGGCTCTGGTGGTGTTGTAGAGTTTGTGGGGCCGCGCAGGAGGCCCAGAGGGACCCCCCGAGACGTTGACTCCGCCTCTGCCGCGCGGACTTCGTCCACGGCTGCCGCGCCAGGCTTGGTTTGTGAGACGCTAGGACTCCCTCGCCACCACTCGTCTGCTCCCGCCCGTCGCCTGCTCACCCGGCGCTCGTGTGCCTTCTCCGGCTGCCGGCCGTCGCCCCGGCCGCCGTGCCGCGCCGCCTCGCCGCGACCGCCGCCTCTCCGCCGTCTCTCCTCCGGCTGGCCTCACCTCTCCTTCCGTCCTCGCCGGAGCAAACCGACATCGCCGGAGCCACCTCGGGAGGCGTGCGATCCAGATCGATCGGTGTGAACAGTAAACCCTAGTGATTGTCTAAGTCCCGAAATTCAGATCCAAGTGCCATGTTACGCGCTCCGTAACTTTGCATCCGTAGCTCCGATTCATGCATATAGCATATCAAAATGTTCATATCAGAGAGTACATCATTTCATTCCATTGCATCATTTTCATTTGAGTTCATCTTGATGCCCGAAATGCTGTTAGAAGAGGGCTACTTGAGTTAATTGTCAGATCTGCTACTCCGTTTAGCACTTTTGTCATTTTTGCCATGATATTGTGTGCATGATATGCCCGTGAGTTCTACATATGTTTTGTTAAGGGTTTTGTCATCTTTCCAGAGGTGCAACCCATGTATTTTTGTGATGTGTGAGGTGACTAGTGCAAGCTTGCAAAGTGGTGCACTTGCTAATTCTGTTTTCAGGGACTTAGTAATTTCACTAAGTCCTGGAGCTGTTTATCTCATGATGCCATATGTTCATGTTGTTTCCTAGTGATCCGTGCCTCTTTTGAGGATGATCAGTAAGGAGTTTTGTTAATTGTAGTGCTCTATCCATCCATGTCTTTGTTTGCAATTATGGAGCACCCTAGCTTGAGTCAATCGAGCTCTACTTTTGCTACTTTGTGAATCTGGGCAGATTGTCAACTTGTTTGCAATTTTGCCGTGATGTTGTAGTTGATCCGTGCATGCTATGCTATTGTTCTTGCCATGTCTAGCTTGCATTTTGTGCCTTCTGATGGGTATGCTTGTCTTGCCATGACTTGCACCGTAGTGAGTGCATCGAGCTCGTAAACATGCCTACTTGAGTTATATTTCAGCATGTGTCAGTTTTCACTAAGTTCTGAAACTGATTATGTTTTTGCTATGTTCACATGCTTGCAATTGTATTTTCTGATCCCTTTTGGCTCAAGGTCACTAAGGGACTTTTGTTAAGCTCTTTGAGTAGCTCCATGCCATGCTTTATTTGCCATGTTCAGGTCCTGTAGCATGTATTTTTGTGCTCCGAAGCTACTACCTGATCTGAAATTCCAGACAAGTGTTGATTTCACAAAGTCTGAGATCTGTTTGCCATATGCATTTTTGCCATGCTTGTTTGAACCTGTTAATGGATGAATTGGCCGTAGCTCAGTGCTAGACTTTTGTTAAGCATCTTGTGTGCATCCCTGCCATGTATTTTGTTGTCATGTTTGGGTGCTGTAGCATGTTTTCATTGCATTTAGATGCCTACTTGCTGTAAATCGCAGACCGGTGTCATTTTGAATCGCTTGCCATTTCCAAACCGTAACTCCGATTCCGGCGTTCTTTATATCGTTTTCAAGCGATTTCATCTCTATTTCCAGTGGCACCCTTGGAATTCCAAGTTGAGGCCAGGTTCATGCATTTCCTGTCATATCTTGCATTTTGCATCCCGCATCGCATCCCGCATAGCATATCATCATTTCATCATATTGCTTGGTCTTGCACGTGGTTGATTGTATCCTTGTTGCTTGTTTGTCTTGTTGGGTAGAGCCGGGAGACGAGTTCGCTACCGAGGAGCCCGTTGAGTTTGCTTGTGAGGATCCAGTCAACTCTGACAACTGTGCAGGCAAGATGATCATACCCTCGAAATCACTACTATCTTTGCTATGCTAGTTTGCTCGCTCTTTTGCTATGCCAATGCTACGATGCCTACCACTTGCTTTCAGCCTCCCAAATTGCCATTCAAACCTCTAACCCACCATGTCCTAGCAAACCGTTGATTGGCTATGTTACCGCTTTGCTCAGCCCCTCTTATAGCGTTGCTAGTTGCAGGTGAAGATTGGAGGCCGTTCCTTGTTGGAACATTTATTTACTTGTTGGGATATCATTATACTGCTATGTTATCTTAATGCATCTATATACTTGGTAAAGGGTGGAAGGCTCGGCCTCTCGCCTAGTGTTTTGTTCCACTCTTGCCGCCCTAGTTTCCGTCATATCGGTGTTATGTTCCCGGATTTTGCGTTCCTTACGCGGTTGGGTTATAATGGGAACCCCTTGATAGTTCGCCTTGATTAAAGCTTTTCCAGCAATGCCCAACCTTGGTTTTACCATTTGCCACCTAGCCTTTTCTTTCCCTTGGGTTCTGCAGACTCAAGGGTCATCTTTATTTTAACCCCCCCGGGCCAGTGCTCCTCTGAGTGTTGGTCCAACCTGTCAGCGATGCCGGTGGCCACCAGGGGCAACTCTGGGCTGGCCTACCACGTCGCTCATCTGAGTGTGCCCTGAGAAAGAGATATGTGCAGCTCCTATCGGGATTTGTCGGCACATTCGGGCGGTGTTGCTGGTCTTGTTTTAACCTGTCGAAGTGTCTTGAGTAACCGAGATACCGAGTCTGATCGGAACGTCTTGGGAGGAGGTCTATTCCTTCGTTGACCGTGAGAGCTTGTCATGGGCTAAGTTGGGACTCCCCTGCAGGGATTTGAACTTTCGAAAGCCGTGCCCGCGGTTATGGGCAGATGGGAATTTGTTAATGTCCGGTTGTAGATAACTTGAACTTAACTTAATTAAAATGAATCAACTGAGTGTGAGTTACCGTGATGGTCTCTTCTCGGCGGAGTCCGGGAAGTGGACACGGTGTTGGAGTAATGCTTGCGCAGGTTGCCCTCTAGTTTCTCGCTCGCGCTTTGCCTCCTCTTCTCGCTCTCTTTTGCGAACAGGATAGCCACATATGCTAGTCGCTTGCTGCAGCTCCACATATTTACCTTGCCTTACCTATAAGCTTAAATAGTCTTGTAATGTTATTTTTGTACTTGATTGACGTGGCGAGTGTAAGCCAACTATGTTATCTCCCCTTTATTATTTATATTACATGGGATGTTGTGAAGATTGCCTAACTTGCGATATATGCCTTCAATGCGATTATGTCTCTAAGTCGTGCCTCGACACGTGGGAGCTATAGTCGCATCGAGGGTGTTACAAGTTGGTAATCAGAGCCTTCCCCGACCTTAGGAGCCCCATTGCTTGATCGTTTTTAGCGGCCGAGTTGTGTCTAGAAAAATGTTTTGAGTCATTAGGAATTATATATCGGAGAGATAAGGAATTTTTTTACTTCCCAGTCTCCTCATCGCTCTGGTAAGGCATCCTGACGTAGAGTTTTGACTCTTCTCTTCTCAAATTTCACTAAATTTTTTTTAGGATCACGCGGGTATCTTGGAATCGTTCCGATGGTTTTATGATGAGAACATTGTCTTGGTGCCTCCTGTCAGGGGTTTAGTGGAAGTGTCCCGGGCAGTTGAGCTCTGAGGTGTTGTCATCATAATTTTATCGTTGCAGTTCTGGAATACCCGAGTCTAGTACGCTGACATCGAAAATCTCTTTTATGCAGTTCGTTGGTGAGATAACCTTGACGCCACCCAGTACTGGGGCGGGAGTTCGGGAGTATCGCCATAACTTGTATAACGGATGCTTTTTGAAGGTTGAGGTAGATGGTTTCCGAAGGTTTCTTGGTTATGTGTTGAAGGATGGATACAGCTGGATGTAGGATTTGCTAGTTTGGGTGAGATATTATGCTTCCCCTGTATCCCCAACACCTGATTGCATAACCGGAAAGGTTCGGGAGTTTCATAGGTGGGAATTCTAGTAGCTCTAGTTCTTCTTCCACGGATATTGGTTTGAGATTGGGATTTCTTACCGATTATTCATTCTTGATCCGTACCTTGTTGATTTATTTCTCTACCTTAATTCTACGTGGCTTCTCAATTTATGGATATGTGACCATTTCAAGAGGAATGCATTCGTTCATTTTGTTCGGATGTGAAGACTATATGTTGCAATTTTCATTCTGTTGGATTCAGCTTCAATATTTGTCTATCAATGTGCTAATGGTGGTCAACCTCTTCAGGATGGCTCCTCCAACGCGCACGACTCCGAATCCTGATCCGCCACCACCTCCACCTCCTCTGGAGGCATGGCAAGCTGTGATGGCCGCAACCAATGCAAACACACAGTTGATCATGCAAATTCTTCAAGAGCGCAATCAAGGCAGTCAAGGGAATCAAGGCAACAATCAAAATCACTTTGCTACACTCAACCAGTTCCTTGCTAACGGGCCAAAGACTTTCAGCAATTGTGTTGAGGCAACCGATGCTGATGATTGGCTAGTGGATCTGTGCAAGCATTTCGAGTGCAGTAACGTCAGGCCTGAGGACTTTGTTAAGTTCGCTTCCTTCCAACTCAAAGATCAAGCTGCAGAATGGTTCCAGCAGTACAAGGACTCAAGAGGTGGACGTGTTATCACTTGGGATGATTTCCGTCGAGATTTCCGAGCTCATCATATTCCTCAGAGCGTGGTTGAAAGCAAGCGTGAGGAATTCCGCAATCTAAAGCAAGGCTCTTTGTCTGTCTATGACTACAACAAGTTGTTCCAGAAGCTCGCCCGTTTTGCCAAGCAGGACGTCCCTGATGAGAAGGGCATGATATACCAGTTCAGGGGTGGTCTCAGAGAAGAAATTCAGCTCGCTCTTGTTCTCTTTGAGCCCTTGAGATACGATGAGTTCTACAACATGTCATTGAAGCAAGAGGCTGCTCAGTTGAGGTGTGATGCTTCCAAGAAGCGAGTCAGAGATGTTACTTCTTCTTCCTCTACTCAAGTGGCCAAGCAGCAGAAGTATTGGCTTCCTCCTCCTCCGTTCCGTCAGCCGTATCAGCAGAAGAGCAAAGGTGGCAGTGGTTCTTCCCACCCACCCAACCCTGGTTTTCAGAACAAGACTTCGTCTCAAGCTCCAAGATCGAGTGCTCCGTATCACCGTCCGCTTTCAGAGGTCACGTGCAACAAGTGCCAACAGAAGGGTCACTATGCCAACAAGTGTTTCAACCAGAGGCGTCTTCCTCCTCCTCCTCCTGTCAGATCGGCAAGTACAGCTGTGGTCAAGCATAACCCCAAGTCCGCCAAGGTCAACTTGCTGAATGCAGCTCAGGCAGAGGAATCACCAGATGTGATCATGGGTAACCTTCCTGTTAATGACATTCCCGCAAGAGTTCTTTTTGACACTGGTGCATCTTTATCATTTTTATCGAAGCCTTTTGCATCCATGCATGATGTGCATACTATTGATTTGCCTAAGCCGACAGTGGTTTCTTCTCCGGGTTTGTTCATGAACACCAAAATGATGGCTCCGGATGTTACTATCACGTTGGGCGATTACAAGTTTCTTTCTTCTCCTATGGTGCTTGGTAACTCAGATATTGATCTTATTCTCGGAATGGATTGGCTTACTAAGCACAAGGCTCAGCTTGATTGTGCAGCCAGGCAGATTCAATTGACTCATTCGTCTGAGGATGTAATTGTCTTTGCCGCTCGTGATGATACCATTCGTCTGTTTTCTCTCAATGAGAAGGGTGAATTGGATGCCATCTCTCAAGTTCCAGTCGTTTGCGAATATCAAGACATCTTTCCAGAAGAGCTCCCAGGAATGCCTCCGCACCGGCCAGTTGAATTCGTTATTGATCTTGAGCCTGGCACGGAACCTGTGTGCAAACGTCCTTACAAGCTCGGACCTGAAGAGTTGAAGGAGCTGAAGAAGCAACTCGATATTCAAGAGAAAATGGGTCTCATCCGGCCTAGTTCTTCTCCGTGGGGTTGTGGTGTTCTTTTTTGAAGAAGAAGGATGGAACGGACCGACATTGTGTTGATTACCGTCCAATGAACAAGAAGACCATCAAGAACAAATACCCACTTCCCAACATCAATGAGCTGTTCGAACAACTCAAAGGTGCCCAAGTATTCTCCAAGCTTGATCTCCGTATGGGTTATCATCAGATTCGAATCCGTGAGCAAGATATTCCCAAGACGGCCTTCAGAACAAGCTTGGGTTCATATGAATACACTGTCATGTCTTTTGGCCTCGTCAACGCTCCTCCGACGTTCCCTCGCATGATTAACTTCATCTTCAACGCCTACACCAATGACTTCGTTTTGGTCTATCTCGATGACATTCTGGTTTTCTCAAAGAACAAGGAAGATCATGCCAAGCACTTGCGTTTGGTTCTCGATAAGCTCAGGGAACATCAGTTCTACGCCAAGTTCTCCAAGTGTGAATTTTGGCTCGATGAGGTTCTTTATCTTGGTCATATCATCTCTGCCAAGGGCATTGCCGTGAATCCTGAGAAGGTGTCTGCAATTCTGAATTGGGAACCTCCTCAGAATGTGAAGCAACTCCGTAGCTTCCTCGGTCTCGCAAGCTATTGCCAAAGATTCGTTGAAATTTTTTCCAAGATCGCGAAGCCTCTCTCTAATCTTCTCCAGAAGCACGTCAAGTACGTTTGGTCTCCGGAGTGTGACATTGCTTTCAACACTTTGAAAGAGAAATTGATCACTGCTCCAGTTCTCACTCCGCCTGATGAATCCAAGCCGTACGAGGTCTTTTGTGATGCCTCTCTCCAAGGTCTTGGCGTAGTTTTGATGCAAGAGAAGAAAGTTGTTGCTTATACATCTCGCCAGTTGAAGCCTAATGAGAAGAACTACCCCACTCATGATCTCGAGTTGGCGGCAGTTGTGCATGCTCTTTTGACTTGGAGACATCTTCTATTGGGAAGAAAAGTGGACATTTTCATTGATCACAAGAGTCTCAAGTACATCTTCACTCAGCCTAATCTCAATCTCAGGCAAACTCGATGGGTTTAAATGATTCAAGAGTATAATCTGAGTATCGAGTATACTCCAGGCAAGGCCAATGTGATTGCTGACGCTTTGAGCAGGAAAGCTTATTGTAACAGTCTGATTCTCAAGCCTTATCAACCCAAGCTTTGTGAAGCTTTCCGCAAACTTAATCTGCAAGTTGTTCCTCAAGGTTTCCTCGCCAACCTTCAAGTCTCTCCTACCTTGGAAGACCTGATTCGCCAAGCCCAGCTTCTTGATGCTATGGTGAAAAAGGTGAAGATTGGGATTGCCAAGAGCCAGTCCAAGTACAAGTGCTACCGCCTTGATGACAAGGACACTCTCTTCTTCGAGGATCGTATTGTTGTACCCAAAGGTGACCTTCGTAAAGTGATCATGAACGAGGCTCACAATTCTCTCCTCTCCATCCACCCTGGGAGCACGAAGATGTATCAGGACCTCAAGCAAGCATATTGGTGGACTCGAATGAAGCGCGGGATTGCTCAATTCGTGAATGAATGTGATGTCTGTAGAAGAGTGAAGGCAGAACACCAAAGGCCAGCTGGTCTCCTCCAACCTCTTGCCATTCTAGAATGGAAGTTTGACCACATTGAAATGGACTTCGTAACTGGGTTTCCAAAGTCCAAGCGTGGCAATGATGCTATATTCGTTGTCATCGACAAACTCACCAAAGTGGCTCACTTTCTGCCTATCAAAGAGTCGATCACTGCAGCTCAATTGGCGGAACTTTATACCTCTTGTATTGTCTATCTGCACGGTATTCCTCAAGTGATCTCTTCAGACCGTGGCAGCATTTTTACCTCGCAGTTTTGGGATTCTTTTTAGAAGGCCATGGGCACGAATATCCGCTTCAGCACAGCTTTCCATCCTCAAACAAGCGGTCAAGTCGAGCGTGTCAACCAGATTCTTGAAGATATGCTCAGGGCTTGTGTGATCTCCTTCAGCATGAAGTGGGAGGAGTATCTTCCTTATGCTGAATTCTCCTACAACAACAGTTTTCAAGCAAGTCGGGCAAGGCCCCATTTGAAATTCTGTATGGCAGGAAGTGTCGTACCCCTCTCAACTGGTCTGAAACCGGTGAACGCCAGCTTTTGGGTAATGACTTAATCACAGAGGCAGAAGAAATGTGCAAAGTCATTCGTGATAACCTCAAAGCAGCCCAATCCCACCAGAAGAGCTACTATGATAGTAAGCACCGTGATTTGGCTTTCGAGATCGGAGATCATGTTTACCTCCGTGTCTCTCCTATGAAAGGTACTCATTGCTTTGGTATCAAAGGGAAGCTTGCCCCTAGATACGTGGGACCTTTCAAGATTGTCAGCAAGAGAGGCGACCTCGCCTATCAACTCGAGCTTCCTTCAAACTTTGCAAATGTTCATGACGTGTTCCATGTATCTCAGCTTCAAAAGTGCTTCAAGACTCCTGACCATACCCACAACTTCGAGGACATTGAGCTCCAAGAAGATCTTTCTTACCGTGAGCACCCAGTTGCTATCCTTGAAGAGACTGAACGTAAGACTCGCAACAAGTTAATCAAATTTCTCAAAATCAAGTGGTCACACCATTCCTACTATGAAGCTACCTGGGAACGCGAGGATCACCTCCGTTCTGAGTACCCGGCGTTCTTTCAGTCCTAGATCTCGGGACGAGATCCTTTCGTAGTGGTGGAGTGTTGTAACACCCCGGATGTAACTTTCCCAATTTGTACTCCAACTCTTGTCGTTTCCGGCGTTAAGTTATTTTATTTTCTCGGGTTCAGGTCTTTGTCTCCATGTGTTGTTGTCATTGTCTTGCATCTCATATCATGCCATCATGTGGATTGCATTTTCATACGTGTTCGTCTCATGCATTCGAGCATTTTCCCCGCTGTCCGTTTTGCATTCCGGCGCTTCGTTCTCCTCCGGTGGCCATTTCTAGCTTTCTTTCGTGTGTGGGGATTAAACATTTCCGGTTTGGACCGAGACTTGCCAAGTGGCCTTGGTTTACTACCGGTAGACCGCCTGTCAAGTTTCGTATCATTTGGACTTTGTTTGATACTCCAACGGTTAACCGAGGGACCGAAAAGGCCTCGTGTGTGTTGCAGCCCAACACCCCTCCAATTTGGCCCAAAACTCACCTAACTCTGCTCCATGTTCTAGAGCGTTCGATCACGATCGCGTGGCCGAAAACGGCACCTCATTTGGACTCTCCTAGCTCCCTCTATGCCTATTTAAACACCCCCCTCGAAAAATCCCGGATCCCCTCCTCCTCAAACCCTAGATCCAACCCACCGCGCCGCGCCGGAAAAAACCGCACCGACGGACACGTCCGGATCCTCCCCGCCGCTCCATGTGGCACGCTGCCATTCGCCGCGCCGCCCGCCCCACTTCGCCACCGCCGCCGGCCCGGGAGGCCCAGGAGGGGCCCCCGAGGCCCGTTGACCCGCGCCGCCGCCCGGAACCTTCGTCCACACTGCCGCCGCCCGCCAGACTCCCTCCGCTGCCCGTCGTTCTTCTCCGCCACCTGTCGCCCTCACCGGCGCTCGTCGCCCCGGCTGCCGTGCCGCGCCACCTCGGCCGCCGCGCCCGCGCCGCCTCGCCGCGACCGCCGCCTCTCCGCCGTTCCTCCTCCTCCGGCCAGCCTCGCCTCTCCTTCCTCCTCGCCGGAGCAAACCGACATCGCCGGAGCCACCTCGGGAGGCGTGCGATCCAGATCTGGATCGGGGTGAACAGTGAAACCCTAGGTGAAATTCATCCAAGTCCCAGAAATTTCAGGCCAAGTGCTCATGTTCACGGCTCCGTAACTTTGCATCCGTAGCTCCGATTCATGCATATAGCATATCAAAATGTTCATCTCAGAGAGTACATAATTTCATTCCAATGCATCATTTTCATTTGAGCTCATCTTGATGCCCGAAATGCTGTTAGAAGAGGGCTACTTGAGTTAATTGTCAGATCTGCTACTCCGTTTTGCACTTTTGTCATTTTTGCCATGATTATTGTGTGCATGATATGCCCGTGAGTTCTACATATGTTTTGTTAAGGGTTTTGTCATCTTTCCCGAGGTGCAACCCATGTATTTTTGTGATGTGTGAGGTGACTAGTGCAAGCTTGCAAAGTGGTGCACTTGCTAATTCTGTTTTCAGGGACTTAGTAATTTCACTAAGTCCTGGAGCTGTTTATCTCATGATGCCATATGTTCATGTTGTTTCCTAGTGATCCGTGCCTCTTTTGAGGATGATCAGTAAGGGAGTTTTGTTAATATTGTAGTGCTCTATCCATCCATGTCTTTGTTTGCAATTATGGAGCACCCTAGCTTGAGTCAATCGAGCTCTACTTTTGCTACTTCGTGAATCTGGACAGATTGTCAACTTGTTTGCAATTTTGCAGGTGATGTTGTAGTTGATCCGTGCATGCTATGCTATTGTTTTTGCCATGTCTAGATTGCATTTTGTGCCTTCTTGATGGGTGTATGCTTGTCTTTCCATGAATTGCACCGTAGTGAGTGCATCAAGCTCGTAAACATGCCTACTTGAGTTATATTTCAGCATGTGTCAGTTTTTCACTAAGTCTGAAACTAATTATGTTTTTGCTATGTTCACATGCTTTCAATTGTATTTTCTGATCCCTTTTGGCTCAAGGCCATCAAGGGACTTTTGTTAAGCTCTTTGAGTAGCTCCATGCCATGCTTTACTTTGCCATGTTCAGGTCCTGTAGCATGTAGTTTTGTTTCTCCGAAGAGGACTACCTGATCTGAAATTCCAGACAAGTGTTGATTTCACTAAGTCTGAGATCTGTTTGCCATATGCATTTTTGCCATGCTTGTTTGAACCTGTTAATGGATGAATTGGCCATAGCTCAGTGCTAGACTTTTGTTAAGCATCTTGTGTGCATCCCTGCCATGTATTTTGTTGTCATGTTTGGGTGCTGGAGCATGTTCATTCCATTACATTTAGATGGTTACTTGCTGTAAATCGCAGACCGGTGTCATTTTTGAATCGCTTGCCATTTCCAAACCGTAACTCCGATTCCGGCGTTCTTTATATCGTTTTCAAGCGATTTCATCTCATATTTCAAGTGGCACCCTTGTATTTCCAAGTTGAGGCCAGGTTCATGCATTTCCTTTCATATCTTGCATTTTGCATCCCGCATCGCATTCCGCATAGCATATCATCATTGTATCATATTGCTTGGTCTTGCACGTGGTTGATTGTATGCTTGTTGCTTGTTTGTCTTGTTTGGGTAGAGCCAGGAGACGAGTTCGCTAACGAGGAGCCCATTGAGTTTGCTTTCGAGGATCCAGTCAATTCTGACAACCGTGCAGGCAAGATGATCATACCCTCGAAATCACTACTATCTTTGCTATGCTAGTTTGCTCGCTCTTTTGCTATGCCAATGCTACGATGCCTACCACTTGCTTTCAAGCCTCCCAAATTGCCATGTCAAACCTCTAACCCACCATGTCCTAGCAAACCGTTGATTGGCTATGTTACCGCTTTGCTCAGCCCCTCTTATAGCGTTGCTAGTTGCAGGTGAAGATTGGAGGCCGTTCCTTGTTGGAACATCTTTTATTTACTTGTTGGGATATCATTATATTGCTATGTTATCTTAATGCATCTATATACTTGGTAAAGGGTGGAAGGCTCAGCCTCTCGCCTAGTGTTTTGTTCCACTCTTGCCGCCCTAGTTTCCGTCATATCGGTATTATGTTCCCGGATTTTGCGTTCCTTACGCGGTTGGGTTATAATGGGAACCCCTTGATAGTTCGCCTTGATTAAAGATTTTCCAGCAATGCCCAACCTTGGTCTTACCATTCGCCACCTAGCCTTTTCTTTCCCTTGGGTTCTGCAGACTCAAGGGTCATCTTATTTTATCCCCCCGGGCCAGTGCTCCTCTGAGTGTTGGTCCAACTGAGTGATGTCCGGGGCTACCAGGGGCGACTCTGGGCTGGCCTACCCGACATCTTGCTCATCTGAGTGTGCCCTGAGAACGAGATATGTGCAGCTCCTATCGGGATTTGTCGGCACATTCGGGTGGTGTTGCTGGTCTTGCTTTAACCTGTCGAAGTGTCTTGAGTAACCGAGATACCGAGTCTGATCGGAACGTCTTGGGAGGAGGTCTATTCCTTCGTTGACCATGAGAGCTTGTCATGGGCTAAGTTGGGACTCCCCTACAGGGATTTGAACTTTCGAAAGCCGTGCCCGCGGTTATGGGCATATGGGAATTTGTTAATGTCCGGTTGTAGATAACTTGAATCTTAACTTAATTAAAATGAATCAACTGAGTGTGTTACCGTGATGGCCTCTTCTCGGCGGAGTCCGGGAAGTGGACACGGTGTTGGATTAATGTTTGCGTAGGTTGCCCTCTAGTTTCTCGCTCGCGCTTTGCCTCCTCTTCTCGCTCTTTTTTGCGAATAAGTTAGCCACCATACTTGCTAGCCGCTTGCTGCAGCTCCACTTATACTTACCTTGCCATTACCTATAAGCTTAAATAGTCTTGATCGCGAGGGTGTGAGTCCCTATGTCTCACAGATTACTATTACACCAGATGCAGGGCCTGATGATTCCGCTCCAGGAGACGCGTATGAGCTCAAGTGGGAGTTCGACGAAGACTCTCAACGATACTATGTTTCCTTTCCCGATGATCAGTAGTGGTGCCCAGTTGGGGGTGAACGGGACCGTTGTCGCATGTTGGGTTCTCTTTTATTTTGGCGCCGTAGTCGGGCCATGAGTGTTTCGATGATGTAATGTTATTTTTGTACTTGATTGACGTGGCGAGTGTAAGCCAACTATGTTATCTCCCCTTTATTATTTATATTACATGGGATGTTGTGAAGATTGCCTAACTTGCGACTTATGCCTTCAATGCGATTATGTCTCTAAGTCGTGCCTCGACACGTGGGAGCTATAGTCGCATCAAGGGTGTTACATTCCTCCTATATATACCTATGTACCCCCAAATGATTAGATATGGAGCCAAAACCCTAATTCCACCATCGTAACTTTCTGTATCCACCGTCGGAGGGGGCATCGCTCACGGAGGGCTTCTACATCAACACCATAGCCTCTCCGATGAAGTGTGAATAGTTTACCTTAGACCTACGGGTCCATAGTTAGTACCTAGATGGCTTCTTCTCTTTTTTTTGGATATCAATAGAATGTTCTCCCCCTCTCTTGTGGAGATCTATTCGATGTAATCTTCTTTTTGCGGTGTGTTTGTTGAGACCGATGAATTGTGGGTTTATGATCAAGTCTATCTATGAATAATATTTGAATCTTCTCTGAATTCTTTTATGTATGATTGGTTATCTTTGCAAGTCTCTTCGAATTATCAGTTTGGTTTGGCCTACTAGATTGATCTTTCTTGCAATGGGAGAAGTGCTTAGCTTTGGGTTCAATCTTGCGGTGTCCTTTCCCAGTGACAGTAGGTGCAGCAAGGCACGTATTGTATTGTTGCCATCGAGGATAACAAGATGGGGTTTTCTTCATATTGCATGAGTCTATCCCTCTACATCATGTCAACTTGCTTAAGGCGTCACTCTGTTTTTAACTTAATACTCTAGATGCATGCTAGATAGCGGTCGATGAGTGGAGTAATAGTAGTAGATGCAGGCAGGAGTCGGTCTACTTGTCTCGGATGTGATGCATATATACATGATCATACCTAGATATTCTCATAACTATGCTCAATTCTGTCAATTACTCAACAGTAATTTGTTCACCCACCGTAGAATACTTATGCTCCCGAGAGAAGCCACTAGTGAAACCTATGGCCCCCGGGTCTATCTTTATCATATTAATCTCCTACCACTTAGTTATTTCCTTTGCTATTTACTTTGCCTTTATTTTACTTTGCATCTTTATCATAAAAATACCAAAAATATTATCTTTATCATATCTATCATATCTCACTCTCGTAAGTGGCCTTATAGGGATTGACAACCCCTATTTGCGTTGGTTGCGAGGATTTATTTGTTTTGTGCAGGTACGAGGGACTCGCGTGCAGCCTCCTACTGGATTGATACCTTGGTTCTCAAAAACTGAGGGAAATACTTACGCTACTTTGCTGCATCATCCCTTCCTCTTCGGGGAAAACCAACGCAGTGCTCAAGAGGTAGCAAGAAGGATTTCTGGCGCCGTTGCCGGGGAGGTCTATGCAAAAGTCGACATACCAAGTACCCATCACATACCCTTATCTCCCGCATTACATTATTTTCCATTTGCCTCTCGTTTTCCTCTCCCCCATTTCACCCTTGCCGTTTTATTCGCCCTCTCTCTCTATCCTCCCTCTCTTTTTCTATTTGCCTCTTTTTGCCCGCTTGCTTTTTGTTTGCTTGTGTGTTAGTTTGTTTGCTTGTCATTATGGCTAGTCCCTTACCTTCTCCGTTGTCTCCCGAGAATGAAATTCTAAATTTTAAGCAAAGGGAGGGAGAAAATCTAAAAGATGCTTGGTATAGAATTTGCAATGCTCAAAATAGATCTACTAGGAAGCAATCTAATTCCGTTCTTCTTCGCAATTTTTATGTAGGCATTACTCCTTGGCACCGTTATGTTCTTGATACTATTAACGAAGGGAACTTTTTGGGTAGCCATACTTTTGATTCTTATAATGCTATGTTAGATTTATTTGGCTCACCCCCTCTCTTGGTTAATGGAACTATATTAACTTTGGAGCATGTAATGCAAAGGCTTGAAATTATTGAAAATAAGGTTGCTACCGTAGAATTAATTGAAAATTTGGATAAAAAGATCCACAGCCGAATCTCTCAATATGGATCTAAAGTAGGAGTTACTTTGAAAGATATTAAAGAAATGGAACCCATAGTTAATGAGAAAATAAATCATGATTCCACTAGGATCGATAAACTTGAAGATATTATTACCAACCTGGGAACCGCTTTTTCTTCTGTAAAGAATACTCCAAGTCCTCCCACTAAAATTACCAAGCTTATGTATGTTCCTAAAAATAAGGGTGAATCCTCTAGTAAGGAAAATGCGGATCTTAAATCTATAAGTATTCATCCCAATCTTTTTACTATCAGTAAGGAACCATTTGTTACAAATGAGTTTTTTGACCTTGTGCCTAAAAGTTTGATAATTTATAAAAAGAAAGAAATTCCTAAAGATGGTAGATGCCTCATTGAATAATTACCTACCAAACATGGCAATACTTAGCTCTATCCTTGCTTGTTATGCCTAGCTAGGGGCGTTAAACGATAGCGCTTGTTGGGAGGCAACCCAATTTTATTTTTATTCCTTGCTTTTTGATCCTGTTTAGTAATAAATAATTATCTAGCCTGTGTTTTTATTGTGTATTTTGTGTTTAAATTAGTGTTTGTGCCAAGTAGAACCGTTGGGAAGACTTGGCAAAAGTCTTGTTGAATTTGCTGTAAAAAACAGAAACTTTAGCGCTCACAAGAACTGCTGTTATTTTTATTTGGAAAGTGATATTTAGTTAATTCTTTTTGCAGATGATTAATATATAAATTCCTCACGTCCAGAAATTTATTTTAGAATTTTTGGGGTTCCAGATCTTGCGCTAGCTACAGATTACTACAGACTGTTCTGTTTTTGACAGATTCTGTTTTTCGTGTGTTGTTTGCTTATTTTGATGAATCTATGGCTAGTAAAATAGTTTATAAACCATAGAGAAGTTGGAATACAGTAGGTATAACACAAATATAAATAAAGAATGAGTTCATTACAGTACTTTGAAGTGGTCTTTTATTTTCTTTCGCTAACGGAGCTCACGAGATTCTCTACTTTAAGTTTTGTGTTGTGAAGTTTTCAAGTTTTGGGTAAAGATTTGATGGATTATGGAACAAGGAGTGGCAAGAGCCTAAGATTGGGGATGCCCATGGCACCCCCAAGATAATCTAAGGACACCTAAAATCCAAAGCTTGGGGATGCCACGGAAGGCATCCCCTCTTTCGTCTACTTCTATCGGTAACTTTACTTGGAGCTATATTTTTATTCGCCACATGATATGTGTTCTGCTTGGAGCGTCTTGTATGATTTGAGTCTTTTCTTGTTAATTTACCACAATCATCCTTGCTGTGCACACCTTTTGAGAGAGCCATACATTATTTGGAATTTGTTAGAATACTCTATGTGCTTCGCTTATATCTTTTGAGTTATATAATTTTGCTCTAGTACTTCGCTTATATCTTTTTAGAGCACGGTGGTGGATTTGTTTTATATAAACTATTGATCTCTCATGCTTCACTTAGATTATTTTGGGAGTCTTAATAGCATGTTAATTTGCTTAAAAACCTAATATGCTAGGTATTCAAAGTTAGTAAAATTTCCTTAAGAGTGTTTTGAATACTAAGAGAAGTTTGATGCTTGATGATTGTTTTGAGATATGGAGATAATAATATCAGAGTCGTGCTAGTTGAGTAGTTGTGAAATTGAGAAATTCTTGTGTTGAAGTTTGCAAGTCCCGTAGCATGCACGTATGGTAAACGTTATGGAACAAATTTGAAACATGAGGTGTTATTTGATTGTCTTCCTTATGAGTGGCGGGCGGGGGCGAGCGATGGTCTTTTCCTACCAATCTATCCCCCTAGGAGCATGCACGTAGTACCGAGGTTTTTGATGACTTGTAGATTTTTGCAATAAGTATGTGAGTTCTTTATGACTAATGTTGAGTCCATGGATTATACGCACTCTCACCCTTCCATCCTTGCTAGCCTCTTCGGTACCGTGCATTGCCCTTTCTCACATTGAGAGTTGGCGCAAACTTCGCCGGTGCATCCAAACCCCGTGATATGATACGCTCTTTCACACATAAACCTCCTTATATCTTTGTCAAAACAGCCACCATACCTACCTATTATGGCATTTCCATAGCCATTCCGAGATATATTGCCATGCAACTTTCCATCATCCCGTTCATCATCACACATTCATTATTGTCATATTGCTTAACATGATCATGTAGTTGACATAGTATTTGTGGCATACCCACCGTTCATAATTCTTTCATACATGTCACTCTTGGTCCATTGCATATCCCGGTACACCGCCGGAGGCATTCATATAGAGTCATATTTTTTTCTAAGTATCGAGTTGTAATTGTTGAGTTGTAAGAAAAATAAAAGTGTGATGATCATCATTATTAGAGCATTGTCCCAGTGAGGAAAGGATTATGGAGACTATGATTCCCCCACAAGTCGGGATGAGACTCCGGACGAAAAAAAAGAAAAAAAAAGAGGCCATAAAAAAAGAGAAAAGGCCCAAATAAAAAAAGAGAGAGAAAAAGAGAGAAGGGACAATGTTACTATCCTTTTACCACACTTGTGCTTCAAAGTAGCACCATGATCTTCATACTAGAGAGTCTCTCATGTTATCACTTTCATATACTAGTGGGAATTTTTCATTATAGAACCTGGCTTGTATATTCCAATGATGGGCTTCCTCAAGTGCCCTAGGTCTTCGTGAGCAGGCAAGTTGGATGCACACCCACTAGTTTCTTTTGTTTTAGATTTCATACATTTATAGCTCTAGTGCATCCATTGCATAGCAATCCCTACTTCTTGCATTAACATCAATCGGTGGGCATCTCCATAGCCCATTGATTACACTCGTTGATGTGAGACTTTCTCCTTTTTTGTCTTCTCCACATAACCCCCTCATTATATTCTATTCCACCCATAGTGCTAAGTCCATGGCTCGCGCTCAGATATTGCGTGAAAGTTTATATGTTTGAGATTACTAAAGTATGAAACAATTGCTTGGCTTGTCATCGGGGTTGTGCGTGATGAGAGCATTCTTGTGTGACGAAAATGAAACATGACTAAACCATATGATTTTGTAGGGATGAAATTTCTTTGGCCATGTTATTTTGAGAAAACATAATTGCTTAGTTAGTATGCTTGAAGTATTATTATTTTTATGTCAATATGAACTTTTGTCTTGAATCTTTCGGATCTAAATATTCATACCACAATTAAGAAGAATTACATTAAAATTGTGCCAAGTAGCACTCTGCATCAAAAATTCTGTTTTTATCATTTACCTACTCGAGGACGAGCAGGAATTAAGCTTGGGGATGCTTGATACGTCTCCAACGGATCTACAATTTTTGATTGCTCCATGCTATATTATCTACTGTTTTGGACATTATTGGGCTTTCTTATCCACTTTTATATTATTTTTGGGACTAACCTATTAACCAGAGGCCCAGTCCAGAATTGTTGTTTTTTGCCTGTTTTAGGGTTTTGAAGAAAAGGAATATCAAACGGAGTCCAAACGGAATGAAACCTTCGGGAACGTGATTTTTAGGAAGATTATGATCCGGGAGACTTGGACCCTATGTCAAGAAAAGAAACAGGAGGCCACAAGGTAGGGGGCGCGCCTACCCCCCCCCCCCCCCCCGCCCCCCCCCCGGGCCCCCCCCCCCCCCCCCCCCCCAAGGCACACCCTCCACCCTCGTGGGCCCCCTGTTGCTCCACCGACGTACTCCTTCCTCCTATATATACCTACGTACCCCCAAATGACCAGATACGGAGCAAAAACCCTAATTCCACCGCTGTAACTTTCTGTATCCACGAGATCCCATCTTGGGGCCTGTTCCGGAGCTCCGCCGGAGGGGGCATCGATCACGGAGGGCTTCTACATCAACACCATAGCCTCTCCGATGAAGTGTGAGTAGTTTACCTCAGACCTATGGGTCCATAGTTAGTACTTAGATGGCTTCTCCTCTCTTTTTGGATCTCAATACAATGTTCTCCCCCTCTCTTGTGGAGATCTATTCGAAGTAATCTTCTTTTTGCGCTGTGTTTGTTGAGATTGATGAATTGTGGGTTTATGATCAAGTCTATCTATGAATAATATTTGAATCTTCTATGAATTCTTATGTATGATTGGTTATCTTTGCAAGTCTCTTCGAATTATCAGTTTGGTTTGGCCTACTAGATTGATCTTTCTTGCAATGGGAGAAGTGCTTAGCTTTGGGTTCAATCTTGTGGTGTCCTTTCCCAGTGAGAGTAGGGGCAGCAAGGCACGTATTGTATTGTTGCCATCGAGGATAACACGATGGGGTTTTCTTCATATTGCATGAGTCTATCCCTCTACATCATGTCATCTTGCTTAAGGCGTTACTCTGTTTTTAAATTAATACTCTAGATGCATGCTGGATAGCGGTCGATGAGTGGAGTAATAGTAGTAGATGCAGGCAGGAGTCGGTCTACTTGTCTCGGACGTGATGCCTATATACATGATCATACCTAGATATTCTCATAACTATGCTCAATTCTGTCAATTGCTCAACAGTAATTAGTTCACCCACCATGGAATACTTATGCTCTTGAGAGAAGCCACTAGTGAAACCTATGGCCCCCGGGTCTATCTTTATCAATTAATCTCCTACTACTTAGTTATTTCCTTTGCTATTTACTTTGCCTTTATTTTACTTTGCATCTTTATCATAAAAATACCAAAAATATCATCTTTATCATATCTATCAGATCTCACTCTCGTAAGTGGCCTTATAGGGATTGACAACCCCTATTTGTGTTGATTGCGAGGATTTATCTGTTTTGTGTAGGTACGAGGGACTCACGCATAGCCTCCTACTGGATTGATACCTTGGTTCTCAAAATATTAGGGAAATACTTACGCTACTTTGTTGCATCATCCCTTCCTCTTCGGGGAAAACCAACGCAGTGCTCAAGAGGTAGCAGATAGGCATCCAAGATGGGTATAATAAAAACTATCATAAAAAGTGCATTGAATACTATGAGAAGTTTGATACTTGATGATTGTTTTGAGATATGAAGATGGTGATATTAGAGTCATGCTAGTTCAGTAATTGTGAATTTGAGAAAAACTTGTTCTAAAGTTTGTGATTCCCCTAGCATGGACGTATGGTGAACCGTTATGTGATGAAGTCGGAGCATGATTTTTTATTGATTGTCTTCCTTATGCGTGGCGGTCAGGGACGAGCGATGGTCTTTTCCTACCAATCTACCCCCCTAGGAGCATGCAATGCACGTAGTACTTCGTCTTGATAACTAATAGATTTTTGCAATAAGTATGTGAGTTCTTTATGACTAATGTTGAGTCCATGGATTATACGCACTCTCACCCTTCCATCATTGCTAGCCTCTCTAATATTGTGCACCTTTCGCTGGTATCATACATCTACCATATACCTACCTCAAAACAGCCACCATACCTACCTATTATGGAATTTCCATATCCATTCCAAGATATATTGCGATGCAACTTTCCACCATTCCGTTTGTTATGACACGCGTCATCGTTGTCATATTAATTTGCATGATCATGTAGTTGACATCGTATTTGTGGCAAAGCCACCTTTATAATTCTTTCATACATGTCTGTTGGGGAATGTTGCAGAAAACAAAAAAATTCCTACGGTTTCACCAAGATCCATCTATGAGTTCATCTAGCAACGAGTGATCGGATTGCATCTACATACCTTTACAGATCATGCGCGGAAGCGTTCAAAGAACGGGGATGAGAAAGTCGTACTCGACATGATCCAAATCACCGGAGATCCTAGCGCTGAACGGACGGCACCTCCGTGTTCAACACACGTACGGTTAGCGTGACGTCTCCTCCTTCTTGATCCAGCAAGGGGGAAGGAGAGGTTGAGGAAGATGGCTCCAGCAGCAGCACGACGGCGTGGTGGTGGTGGAGCAGCAGTACTCCGGCAGGGCTTCGCCAAGCTCGTGACGGAGGAGGAGATGTGTTGGGGAGGGGAGGGGCTGCGCCTTGGATGTCCTCTGCAGCCCTCCCCTCACCCCTCTATTTATAAGGGAAGGAGGAAGGGGGCCGGCCCCCTCTAGATGAGATCTCGAGGGGGGGGGCGGCCAAGGGGAGGGGGGCTTGCCCCCCAGGCAAGGGGCGCCCCCCCTTAGGGTTTCCCCCAACCCTAGGCGCATGGGCCCTAGGGGGAGTGGCGCCCCAGCCCACTTTGGGCTGGATCCCTTCCTCATACAGCCCATAAGGCCCTCCGGGAGAGGTGGCCCCTCCCGGTGGACCCCCGGAACCCCTCCGGTGGCCCCGATACAATACTGATATGCCCCCGAACCTTTCCGGTGACCGTATGATAACTTCCCATATATAATTCTTTACCTCCGGATTATTCCGAAACTCCTCGTGACGCCCAGGATGTCATCCGGGACTCCGAACAACTTTCGGATTACTGCATACTCATATCTATACAACCCTAGCGTCACCGAACCTTAAGTGTGTAGACCCTACGGGTTCGGGAGACAAGCAGAGATGACCGAGACGACTCTCTGGTCAATAACCAACAGCGGGATCTGGATACCCATGTTGGCTCCCACATGCTCCTCGATGATCTCATCGGATGAACCACGATGTCGAGGACCTAATCAATGCCGTACTCAATTCCCTTTGTCAATCGGTACGTTACTTGCCCGAGACTCGATCGTCGGTATCCCAATACCTTGTTCAGTCTCGTTACCGGCAAGTCACTTTACTCGTACCGTAATGCATGATCCCGCGATCAACCACCTGATCACATTGAGCTCATTATGATGATGCATTACCGAGTGGGCCCAGAGATACCTCTCCGTCATATGGAGTGACAAATCCTAGTCTCGATTCGTGCCAACCCAACAGACACTTTCGGAGATACCTGTAATGTACCTTTATAGTCACCCAGTTACGTTGTGACGTTTGGCACACCCAAGGCACTCCTACGGTATCCGGGAGTTGCACAATCTCATGGTCTAAGGAAATGATACTTGACATCCAGAAAAGCTACAGCAAACGAACTACACGATCTTTGTGCTATGCTTAGGTTTGGGTCTTGTCCATCACATCATTCTCCTAATGATGTGATCCCGTTATCAATGACATCCCCATGTCCATAGCCAGGAAACCATGACTATCTGTTGATCAAAGAGCTAGTCAACTAGAGGCTCACTAGGGACACATTATGGTCTATGTATTCACACATGTATTACGATTTCCAGACAATACAATTATAGCATGAATAATAGACAATTATCATGAACAAGGAAATATAATAATCATTTTATTATTGCCTCTAGGGAATATTTCCAACAGTCTCCCACTTGCACTAGAGTCAATCATCTAGTTACATTGTGATGAATCGAACACCCATGGAATTCTGGTGTTGATCATGTTTTGCTCTAGGGAGAGGTTTAGTCAACGGATCTGCTACATTCAGGTCCGTATGTACTTTACAAATCTCTATGTCTCCATTTTGAACACTTTCACGAATGGAGTTGAAGCGACGCTTGATATGCCTGGTCTTCCTGTGAAACCTGGGCTCCTTGGCAAGGGCAATAGCTCCAGTGTTGTCACAGAAGAGAGTCATCGGGCCCGACGCATTGGGTATGACTCCTAGGTCAGTAATGAACTCCTTCACCCAGACTGCTTCGTGTGCTGCCTCCGAGGCTGCCATGTACTCCGCTTCACATGTAGATCCCGCCACAACGCTTTGCTTGCAACTGCACCAGCTTACTACCCCACCATTCAAAATATACACGTATCCGGTTTGTGACTTAGAGTCATCCAGATCTGTGTCGAAGCTAGCATCGACGTAACCCTTTACGACAAGCTCTTCGTCACCTCCATAAACGAGAAACATTTCCTTAGTCCTTTTCAGGTGCTTCAGGATATTTTTGACCGCTGTCAAGTGTTCCATGCCGGGATTACTTTGGTACCTTCCTACCAAACTCACGGCAAGGTTTACATCAGGTCTGGTACACAGCATAGCATACATGATAGACCCTATGGCCGAGGCATAGGGGACGACACTCATCTTTTCTCTATCTTCTGCCGTGGTCGGGCATTGAGCCAAGCTCAATCTCGTACCTTGCAATACAGGCAAGAACCCCTTCTTTGACTGATCCATTTTGAACTTCTTCAGTATCTTGTCAAGGTACGTACTCTGTGAAAGACCAATGAGGCGTCTCGATCTATCTCTATAGATCTTGACGCCTAATATATAAGCAGCTTCTCCAAGGTCCTTCATTGAAAAACACTTGTTCAAATAGGCCTTTATGCTTTCCAAGAATTCTATATCATTTCCCATCAATAGTATGTCATCCACATACAATATGAGAAATGCTACAGAGCTCCCACTCACTTTCTTGTAAATGCTGGCTTCTCCATAAGTCTGCATAAACCCAAACGCTTTGATCATCTCATCAAAGCGAATGTTCCAACTCCGAGATGCTTGCACCAGCCCGTAAATCGAGCGTTGGAGCTTGCACACCTTGTCAGCATTCTTAGGATCGACAAAACCTTCCGGTTGCATCATATACAATTATTCCTTAAGGAAACCATTAAGGAATGCCGTTTTGACGTCCATTTGCCATATTTCATAATCATAGAATGCGGCAATTGCTAACATGATTCGGACGGACTTCAGCTTCGCTACGGGTGAGAAAGTCTCATCGTAGTCAACCCCTTGAACTTGTCGATAACCCTCAGCGACAAGCCGTGCTTTATAGATGGTCACATTACCATCCGCGTCTGTCTTCTTCTTAAAGATCCATTTATTTTCTATGGCTCTCCGATCAACGGGCAAGTCAGTCAAAGTCCATACTTCGTTTTCATACATGGATCCTATCTCGGATTTCATGGCTTCCAGCCATTTGTCGGAATCCGGGCCCGCCATCGCTTCTTCATAGTTCGAAGGTTCACCGTTGTCTAACAACATGATTTCCAAGACAGGGTTGCTGTACCACTCTGGTGCGGAACGTGTCCTTGTGGATCTTCGAAGTTCAGTAGGAGCTTGATCAGAAGTATCTTGATCATCATCATTAACTTCCTCTCTAATTGGTGCAGGCACCAGAGGAACATTTTCCTGAGTTGCGCCACTTTCCGATTCAAGGGGCAATACTTCATCAAGTTCTAGTTTCCTCCCACTTACTTCTTTCGAGAGAAACTCCTTCTCTAGAAAGGATCCATTCTTGGCAACAAAGCTCTTGCCTTCGGATCTGAGGTAGAAGGTATACCCAATAGTTTCTTTAGGGTATCCTATGAAGACGCATTTTTCCGACTTGGGTTCAAGCTTTTCAGGTTGAAGTTTCTTGACATAAGCATCGCATCCCCAAACTTTTAGAAACGACAGCTTAGGCTTCTTCCCAAACCATAATTCATACGGTGTCGTCTCAACGGATTTCGACGGAGCCCTATTTAAAGTGAATGCGACAGTCTCTAAAGCATAGCCCCAAAATGACAGCGGTAAATCGGTAAGAGACATCATAGATCGCACCATATCTAATAGAGTGCGATTACGACGTTCGGACACACCATTATGCTGAGGTGTTCCAGGCGGCGTGAGTTGTGAAACTATTCCACATTTTCTTAAGTGTGTACCAAATTCGTGACTCAAGTATTCTCCTCCACGATCTGATCACAAAAACTTGATTTTTCTGTCACGTTGATTCTCAACCTCACTCTGAAATTCCTTGAACTTTTCAAAGGTTTCAGACTTGTGTTTCATTAAGTAGATATACCCATATCTACTCAAGTCATCAGTGAGGGTGAGAACATAATGATAGCCACCACGAGTCTCAACACTCATTGGACCGCACACATCAGTATGTATGATTTCCAATAGGTTGGTTGCTCGCTCCATTGTTCCTGAGAACGGAGTCTTGGTCATCTTACCCATGAGGCATGGTTCGCACGTGTCAAATGATTCGTAATCAAGAGACTCTAAAAGTCCATCTGTATGGAGCTTCTTCATGCGTTTGACACCTATGTGACCAAGGCGGCAGTGCCACAAGTATGTGGGACTATCATTATCAACCTTACATCTTTTGGCATTCACATTATGAATATGTGTAGCATTACGCTCGAGATTCATTAAGAATAAACCATTCACCATAGGAGCATGACAATAAAACATATCTCTCATATAAATAGAACAACCATTATTCTCGGATTTAAATGAGTAGCCATCTCGTATTAAACAAGATCCTGATACAATGTTCATGCTCAAACTTGGCACTAAATAACAATTATTGAGGTTCAAAACTAATCCCGTAGGTAAATGTAGAGGTAGCGTGCCGACGGCGATCACATCGACCATGGAACCATTCCCGACGCGCATCGTCACCTCGTCCTTCACCAATCTCTGCTTATTCCGCAGCTCCTGCTTTGAGTTACAAATGTGAGCAACTGCACCGGTATCAAATACCCAGGAGCTACTACGAGTATTGGTAAGGTACACATCAATTACATGTATATCACATATACCTTTCGTTTTGCCGGCCTTCTTGTCTGCTAAGTATTTGGGGATATTCCGCTTCCAGTGACCACTTCCCTTGCAATAAAAACACTCAGTCTCGGGCTTGGGTCCATTCTTTGGCTTCTTCCCGGCAGCTTGCTTACCGGGCGCGGCAACTCCCTTGCCGTCCTTCTTGAAGTTCTTCTTACCCTTGCCTTTCTTGAACTTAGTGGTTTTATTCACCATCAACACTTGATGGTCCTTTTTGACTTCTACCTCTGCTGATTTTAGCATTGCAAATACTTCAGGAATGGTCTTTTCCATCCCCTGCATATTGAAGTTCATCACAAAGCTCTTGTAGCTTGGTGGAAGCGACTGGAGGATTCTGTCAATGACCGCGTCATCCGGGAGATTAACTCCCAGCTGAGTCAAGCGGTTATGTAACCCAGACATAGTGAGTATGTGCTCACTGACAGAACTATTTTCCTCCATCTTACAGCTGAAGAACTTGTCGGAGACTTCATATCTCTCGACCCGGGCATGAGCTTGGAAAACCATTTTCAGCTCTTCGAACAACTCATATGCTCCGTGTCGCTCAAAACGCTGTTGGAGCCCCGGTTCTAAGCTGTAAAGCATGCCGCACTGAACGAGGGAGTAATCATCAGCACATGTCTGCCAAGCGTTCATAACGTCTTGGTTCTGTGGGACGGGTGCATCACCTAGCGGTGCTTCTAGGACATAATCTTTCTTGGCAGCTATGAGGATGATCCTCAGGTTCCGGACCCAGTCCGTATAGTTGCTCCATCGTCTTTCAGCTTGGTTTTCTCTAGGAACGCGTTGAAGTTGAGGACAACGTTGGCCATTTGATCTACAAGACATATTGTAAAGATTTTAGGCTAAGTTCATGATAATTAAGTTCATTTAATCAAATTATTCAATGAACTCCCACTTAGATAGACATCCCTCCAGTCATCTAAGTATAACATGATCCGAGTTGACTAGGCCGTGTCTGATCATCACGTGAGACGGACTAGTCAACATCGGTGAACATCTTCATGTTGATCGTATCTTCTATACGACTCATGCTCGACCTTTCGGTCTTCTGTGTTCCGAGGCCATGTCTGTACATGCTAGGCTCGTCAAGTGAACCTAAGTGTATTGCATGTGTAAATCTGTCTTACACCCGTTGAATGTGAACGTTGGAATCTATCACACCCGATCATCACGTGGTGCTTCGAAACAACAAACTGTCGCAATGGCGCACAGTTAGGGGGAACACTTTCTTGAAATTATTATGAGGGATCATCTTATTTACTACCGTCGTTCTAAGTAAACAAGATGCAAAAACATGATAAACATCACATGCAATCAAATAATAATAGTGACATGATATGGCCAATATCACATAGCTCCTTTGATCTCCATCTTGGGGCTCCATGATCATCTTGTCACCGGCATGACACCATGATCTCCATCATCATGATCTCCATCATCGTGTCTCCATGAAGTTGCTCGCCAACTATTACTTCTACTACTATGGCTAACGCGTTTAGCAATAAAGTAAAGTAATTTACATGGCGTTTCTCAATGACACGCAGGTCATACAAAAAATAAAGACAACTCCTATGGCTCCTGCCGGTTGTCATACTCATCGACATGCAAGTCGTGATTCCTATTACAAGAACATGATCTCATACATCACATATATATCATTCATCATTCATCACAACTTTGGCCATATCACATCACAAATCACTTGCTGCAAAAACAAGTTAGACGTCCTCTAATTGTTGTTGCAAGTTTTACGTGGCTGCAAAAGGGTTCTAGCAAGAACGTTTTCTTACCTACGTAATAGCCACAACGTGATTTGTCAACTTCTATTTACCCTTCATAAGGACCCTTTTCATCGAATCCGCTCCAACTAAAGTGGGAGAGACAGACACCCGCTAGCCACCTTATGCAACTAGTGCATGTCAGTCGGTGGAACCAGTCTCACGTAAGCGTACGTGTAAGGTCGGTCCGGGCCGCTTCATCCCACAATACCGCCGAAGCAAGATAAGACTAGTAGTGGCAAGAAAGTTGACAACATCTACGCCCACAACAAATTGTGTTCTACTCGTGCAAGGAGAACTACGCATAAACCTGGCTCTGATACCACTGTTGGGGAATGTTGCAGAAAACAAAAATTTTCCTACGATTTCACCAAGATCAATCTATGAGTTCATCTAGCAATGAGTGATCGGATTGCATCTACATACCTTTGTAGATCACGCGTGGAAGCGTTCAAAGAATGGGGATGAGAAAGTCGTACTCGACGTGATCCAAATCACCGAAGATCCTAGCGCCGAACGGACGGCACCTCCGCGTTCAACACACATACGGTCAGTGTGATGTCTCCTCCTTCTTGATCCAGCAAGGGGGAAGGAGAGGTTGAGGAAGATGGCTCCAGCAGCAGCACGACAGCATGGTGGTGGTGGAGCAGCAGTACTCCGGCAGGGCTTCGCCAAGCTCGTGACGGAGGAGGAGATGTGTTGGGAAGGGGAGGGGCTGCGCCTTGGATGTCCTCTGCAGCCCTCCCCTCACCCCTCTATTTATAGGGGAAGGAGGAAGGGGGCCGGCCCCCTCTAGATGAGATCTAGAGGGGGGCGGCAGCTAAGGGGAGGGGGGCTTGCCCCCCAAGCAAGGGGGCGCCCCCCCTTAGGGTTTCCCCCAACCCTAGGCGCATGGGCCCTAGGGGGAGTGGCGCCCCAGCCCACTTTGGGCTGGATCCCTTCCTCATACAGCCCATAAGGCCCTCCGGGAGAGGTGGCTCCTCCCGGTGGACCCCCGGAACCCCTCCGGTGGCCCCGGTACAATACCGATATGCCCCCGAACCTTTCCGGTGACCGTATGACAACTTCCCATATATAATTCTTTACCTCTGGATTATTCCGGAACTCCTCGTGACATCCAGGATCTCATCCGGGACTCCGAACAACTTTCGGATTACTGCATACTCATATCTATACAACCCTAGCGTCACCGAACCTTAAGTGTGTAGACCCTACGGGTTCGGGAGACAAGCAGACATGACCAAGACGACTCTCTGGTCAATAACCAACAGCGGGATCTGGATACCCATGTTGGCTCCCACATGCTCCTTGATGATCTCATCGGATGAACCACGATGTCGAGGACCTAATCAATCCCGTACTCAATTCCCTTTGTCAATCGGTATGTTACTTGCCCGAGACTCGATCGTCGGTATCCCAATACCTTGTTCAGTCTCGTTACCGGCAAGTCACTTTACTCGTACTGTAATGCATGATCCCGTGATCAACCACTTGATCACATTGAGCTCATTATGATGATGCATTACCGAGTGGGCCCAGAGATACCTCTCCGTCATACGGAGTGACAAATCCTAGTCTCGATTCGTGCCAACCCAACAGACACTTTCGGAGATACCTGTAATGTACCTTTATAGTCACCCAGTTACGTTCTGACGTTTGGCACACCCAAGGCACTCCTACGATATCCGGGAGTTGCACAATCTTATGGTCTAAGGAAATGATACTTGACATCCAGAAAAGCTACAGCAAACGAACTACACGATCTTTGTGCTATGCTTAGGTTTGGGTCTTGTCCATCACATCATTCTCCTAATGATGTGATCCCGTTATCAATGACATCCCCATGTCCATAGCCAGGAAACCATGACTATCTGTTGATCAACGAGCTAGTCAACTAGAGGCTCACTAGGGACACATTATGGTCTATGTATTCACACATGTATTACGATTTCCGGACAATACAATTATAGCATGAATAATAGACAATTATCATGAACAAGGAAATATAATAATCATTTTATTATTTCCTCTAGGGCATATTTCCAACAATGTCACTCTTGGTTCATTGCACATCCCGGTACACCACCGGAGGCATTCACATAGAGTCATATTTTGTTCTAAGTATCGAGTTGTAATTCTTGAGTTGTAAAGTAAATAAAAGTGTGATGATCATCATTATTAGATCATTGTCCCATGTGAGGAAATTATGATGGAGACTATGATTCCCCAGAAGTCGGGATGATACTCCGGACGAAAAAGAAAAAAAAAGAAAAAAAGAGGCCATAAGAAGAGAGAAGGCCCAAAAAGAAAAAATAATGAGAGAAAAGAGAGAAGGGACAATGCTACTATCCTTTTACCACACTTGTGCTCCAAAGTAGCACCATGATCTTCATGATAGAGAGTCTCCTATGTTGTCACTTTCATATACTAGTGGGAATTTTACATTATAGAACTTGTCTTGTATATTCCAATGATGGGCTTCCTCAAAATGCCCTAGGTCTTCGTGAGCAAGCAAGTTGGATGCACACCCACTTAGTTTCTTTTTGAGCTTTCATATACTTATAGCTCTAGTGCATCCGTTTCATGGAAATCCCTACTCACTCACATTGATATCTATTGATGGGCATCTCCATAGCCCGTTGATACACCTAGTTGATGTGAGACTATCTTGTCCTTTTTGTCTTCTCCACAACCACCATTCTATTCCACCTATAGTGCTATCTCCATGGCTCACGCTCATGTATCGCGTGAAGATTGAAAAAGTTTGAGAACATCAAAAGTATGAAACAATTGCTTGGCTTGTCATCGGGGTTGTGCACGATTTAAATACTTTGTGTGATGAAGATAGAGCATAGCCAGACTATATGATTTTGTAGGGATAACTTACTTTGCCCATGTTATTTTGAGAAGACATGATTGCTTTGTTAGTATGCTTGAAGTATTATTATTTTTATGTCAATATTAAACTTTTGTCTTGAATCTTTTGGATCTGAACATTCATGCCACAATAAAGAAAAAATATATTGAGAATTATGCTAGGTAGCATTCCACATCAAAAATTCTGTTTTTATCATTTACCTACTCGAGGACGAGCAGGAATGAATCTTGGGATGCTTCATACGTCTACAACATATCTATAACTTGTGATTGTTCCATGCTATTATATTATATGTTTTGGATGTTTAATGGGCTTTAATATACCTTTTATATTATTTTTGGGACTAACCTACTAACCAAAGGCCCAGTGCAAATTGCTTTTTTTTGCCTATTTCAGTGTTTCGCAGAAAAAGGAATATCAAACGGAATCCAAACGGAATGAAACCTTCGGGCGAGTTATTTATAGAACAAATGTGATCCAGGAGACTTGGAGTGGATGTCAAGAAAGAAGCGAGGAGGCCACGAGGCAGGAGGGCGCACCTAGGGGGTAGGCACGCCCCCCACACTCGTGGGCCCCTTGCAGCTCCACTGACGTACTTCTTCCTCCTATATATACCCATATACCGTGAAAACATCCAGGAGCACCACGAACCTATTTCCATCGCCGCAACCTTCTGTACCCGTGAGATCCCATCTTGGGGCCTTTTTCGGCTCTCCGCCGCAGGGGGAATTGATCATGGAGGGCTTCTACATCAACACCATAGCCTCTCCGATGATGTGTGAGTAGTTTACCACAGACCTTCGGGTCCATAGTTATTAGCTAGATGGCTTCTTCTCTCTCTTTGGATCTCAATACAAAGTTCTCCTCGATTCTCTTGGAGATCTATTCGATGTAATTCTTTTTGCGGTGTGTTTGTCGATATCCGATGAATTGTGGGTTTGATCAAGATTATCTATGAACAATATTTGATTCTTCTCTAAATTCTTTTATGCATGATTTAAATATCTTTGCAAGTCTCTTCGAATTATCAGTTTGGTTTGGACTACTAGATTGATATTTCTTGCAATGGGAGAAGTGCTTAGCTTTGGGTTCAATCTTGCGGTGTCCTTTCCCAGTAACAGCAGGGGCAGCAAGGCACGTATTGTATTGTTGCCATCAAGGATAAAAAGATGGGGTTTATATCATATTGCTTCAGTTTATTCCTCTACATCATGTCGTCTTGCCTAATGTGTTACTCTGTTCTTATGAACTTAATACTCTAGATGCATGCTGGATAGCGGTCGATGTGTGGAGTAATAGTAGTAGATGCAGAATCGTTTCGGTCTACTTGTCGCGGATGTGATGCCTATATACATGATCATGCCTAGATATTCTCATAATTATTCGCTTTTCTATCAATTGCTCGACAGTAATTTGTTCACCCACCGTAGAATTTGCTATCTTGAGAGAAGCCACTAGTGAAACCTATGGCCCCCGGGTCTATCTTCCATCATATTATTTTCATATCTATTTGCTATTTATATCATAGTTTATTTTTGCAATCTTTACTTTCCAATCTATATCATAAAAAATACCAAAAATATTTATCTTATTATCTCTATCAGATCTCACTTTCATAAGTGACCGTGAAGGGATTGACAACCCCTTTATCGCGTTCATTGCAAGGTTCTTGTTTGTTTGTGCAGGTACTAGGCAAATTTCATGTTACCTCCTACAGGATTGATACCTTGATTCTCAAAAACTGAGGGGGAAATACTTATGCTATTGTGCTGCATCACCCTTTCCTCTTCAAGGGAAAACCAACGCATGCTCAAGAGGTAGCAGATGCCACTTCAAATAATCATCAAAATAATTCTCCTACACGCGTTATTCAGATGGAGAAGAAGCAGTTGGCGTGGACATTTCGTTTCTTATCGATGTCCAAGAGAAAAGCTACTAGGAAGTTCGTTCGCGCGGTGGATTATAAGTTTAAGTCTGTTACATGATACATCCATTTTGTATCATGTTTTCTTACTATTATTTATAATGTTTTATCCATAATAATGCTTTTTGGAGTAATTCTAATGTCTTTTCTCTCATAATTTGCAGTGTACACACCAAGAGGGAGAATTTCGGCAGCTGGAAATCTTGACCTGGAAAAGCTACATCAGGCTACCTATTCTGCACAACTCCAAACAAGCTGAAACTTGACAATGATTTTTTATGGAATATATAAGAAATAGTGGAGGAAATAACTACCAGAGGGGGCCCATCAGGTGGGCACAACCCACCTGGGCACGCTAGGGAGCCCAGGCGTGCCCTGGTGGGTTGTGCTCACCCAGGCCCACCTCCGGTGCCCATCTTCTGGTATATAAGTCATTTTGACCTAGAAAAAATAAGGATAAGGCTTTCGGGATGGAGCGCTGCCGTCTCGAGGCGGAACTTGGGCAGGAGCACTTTTGCCCTCTGGCGGAGCGATTCCGCCAGGGGAAATTCCCTCCCGGAGGGGGAAATCATCGTCCTCATCATCACCAACAACTCTCCCATCTTGGGAAGGGTTATCTCCATCAACATCTTCAACAACACCATCTCATCTAAAACCCTAGTTCATCTCTTGTGTTCAATCTTGTTACCAGAACTATAGATTGGTGCTTGTGGGTGACTAGTAGTGTTGATTACATCTTGTAGTTGATTACTATATGGTTTATTTGGTGGAAGATTATATGTTCAGATCCATTATGCTATTTAATACTCCTCTGAGCATGAGCATGTTTATCATTTGTGAGTAGTTACTTTCGTTCTTGAGGTTACGGGAGAAATCATGTTGCAAGTAATCATGTGAACTTCATATGTGTTCGATATTTTGATATTATGTATGTTGTGATTCCCTTAGTGGTGCCATATTTGAACGTCGACTACATGACACTTCACCATATTTGGGCCTAAGCGAATGCATTGTGGAGTAGCAATTAGATATGGGTTAGTAGAGTGACAGAAACTTAAATCCCAGTTTATGCGCTATTCCGTAAGGGACCGATTGGATCCAAAAGTTTAATGCTATGGCTAGAATTTATTCATAATACTTTTCTCGTAGTTGCGGATGCTTGCGGGAGGGTTAATCATAAGTAGGAGGTTTGTTCAAGTAAGAACATCACCTAAGCACCGGTCCACCCACATATCAAATTATCAAAGTAGCGAACACAAATCGAACCAACATGACGAAAGTGACTAGATGAAAATCCCGTGTAGCCTCAAGAATGCTTTGCTTATCATAAGAGACCATTTTGGCCTGTCCTTTTGCCTCAAAAGGATTGGGATACCTTGCTGCACTTTTGTCACTACTATTGTTACTTGTTACAAATTATCTTGCTATCAAACTACTTTGCTACTTACAATTTCAGCACTTGCAAACATTACCTTACTAAAAACTACTTGTCATTTCCTTCTGCTCCTTGTTGGGTTTGGCACTCTTACTTATCGAAAAGAGCTATAATTGATCCCCTATACTTGTGGGTCATCATTACAACATCCAATCATCCATATAATCTCTGTGTTTCTTCTGTTTTCTACCAGTCATATTTCATATGTCCATCAGAGGAAAAATGCTTTCAGCGGGCATGTTGGAGTGCACATACCAAGTTCCCAGATTGCAAATATGATCCTGGGCTCCTAGCCATTAATATGTTTAATTCCACATTTTCTTCATCTAATTTCTAAATGACTGGACAACCTGTTATACTCTTATAGAATTATGAGCCGCCCAAACCACGTTTTTCTTGGTCTAATTTCTAAATGATAATGTGCAACATCTATCTCCTTGTGAACCTTTTTTTCTTCCGACTGTATCCCCTGGTGAACCTATTTTACGATAAGATTTTTTAGGGCATTTTTTGATGATTTTTTCCTATAGCCCTTAAATAAAATCAAATAAAATCAAGTGCAACTCACAGTAAGTTTTCTGCTCCTAGCTAGTTGTAAAGAACAAGTTCAATTCAGTCTGATTTAGTTCTTGACATGACCGTGCTGCCAGCAACTCCTTTTCTCTAGCTAGCACAATAATTGTACTTGTTTGATGTAAAGGACATAAATACAAATAAATAAATTGGAAGCTTATTTCGAATTAACTAGCTAGTGGTGTTTGTGAAGTTCAAGAAAAAGCTAGTCTTTTTCTCGACAAATAAGTTGACATGCAAGGAATCAATGAATGTATTTGCAAGAAAGCAAACATAATTATCGATAAAATTGGTTGTGATTGTCACTATAGACAATGGTAGTAGCTAATTGGAACTAGATACAAACCAATAAAAAACAAGATCTCAAATCTCCAACCAATAAAGAGTTCAACCCAAATTTTACAATTACACTATTATATTTAAATAGTGATTATTGTAATACATGGATAATTAATTAATGCACGAGGTTCCGCTTGTGACCAGGCAAGACAAACTTATGAACTTGCATGCATGGCAATCAGATCGACATCCACACAATGCCGATATGAACATTTTCTTAATACACCTTTATTTGTATTTTATTTCAGAATTTAAACAACTAGTTTGAGCGGGTCACACATGACGTTGTGTGACACTTTATTTGTCACCGCTACATCGACATATCCATCGACTAAACAACGGTGATCCAACTATATATTACTAGAGATCTTTTCTTATCAGTAGACACCAACTCCGATGCCAACGCCTAATGGCACACTAGTGGTGGTTTCGTACAATGGCACATTGACACTGCACATTGTTGGCAGGGTACGGAGTGCAATGGAAGTCATCACCTCAAGCTGAGCTATCTGGTATGCCAATTGTTGTTGTTGAGGTTGTTGCCCGAGTTGCTGCTGCAACTGCTGTAGGGGTTGGGAGACACATTGGCCCAACTGTTGGGGTTGTTGTTGCTGATATTGGATGATACTCTGACCCTGTTGTTGTTGTTGTTGCTGCTGCTGCTGCTGCAGGATGATAGAGTAGATGATAGCACGGATTGACTCATGGCGGGATTTCTCGGGGATTTGCCGCAACTGCTGGCAACATTGTTGCTGCATCACATGGCAAATGCTCTGCTGCAACATTTGTGACCTAGCAAGACATCGCTGCATTGCCACAGGGATGCACTGCTGCTGGAGGAATACCTTGCACGGGTTTAGCTGTTGCAAAACAGATGGATGAATAACTGGTATTTGTTGTTGCTGTGAAAATGGTGGTCGTTGTTGCTGCGAAAATGGTGGTTGTTGCTGCTGTGAAATTGGTGGCTGTTGTGAAAACGGTGGTTGCTGTTGCTGTGTAAATGGTTGTTGTTGTTGTTGCTGCTGCTGCTGCTGTGAAATTGGTGGTTGTTGTTGTTGCTGCGAAAATGGTGGTTGTTGTTGCTGCGAAAATGGTGGTTGTTGTTGCTGCGAATATGGTGGCTGTTGTTGCTGCGAATATGGTGGCTGTTGTTGCTGTGAAAATTGTGGTTGTTGTTGCTGTGAAAATGGTGGTTGTTGCTGCTGTGAAATTGGTGGTTGTTGTGAAAACGGTGGTTGTTGTTGCTGCGAAAATGGAGGTTGTTGTTGTTGTTGCGAAAATGGTGATTGCTGTTGCTGCGAAAATGGTGGTTGTTGTTTCTGTGAAAATGGTGGTTGTTGTTGCTCCGAAAATGGTGGTGGTTGTTGTTGCTGTGAAATTTGCGCAACGGCACTTGCCGCCGCAAGAGCGAGGAGGGCAAAGACGAGGAAGGTCTTCATTGTGGATTGGTGTTAACTAGTGTTGCTTGGCTTTGATGCTTGTACTTGTGATGATCTTTAATACTTCATGCCTATTTATAGTTGCCGGGACACCACCTCTTTTCCTTCTTTGCACCGGCTTTAATAATTCTGTTTGGATGCATCTGAAATGAATTTTTTGGTACATTGTGTTGGGTTGCACTAGCTACAAAAGCGTACTTTTGGATTCATCATCAAAGTTGCTTTTTAGTTGTGCATATGATCATACACAAAGTACAGAAACCTCGACGTTTGGTACATATGACTTACCTTATTAACTTTACATGTCACGCACTTATCAGAATAGTATCACTTTTGCAACCGAGTTTGGAACCTTGTATAGGTTGTCAGCCGTAAACAAGAAAGGCAAAGCTTGTGTAGGACTAAGTTTGCAATTGTGTGTGGGCTGTTAAGATATGCTCGATTATTGAAGTCTTGCGTGTGGAGGGTTCTTCTAGATTCGGTTGCTTTTTATAAAACTAACTTTGTATTTTCCTCTAAGATGATAAGATGAACTGACGCCTACAGAGCATGACTTGACTCATCGAATTTCCTTTACATGTAAATGATGGTAGTTGCTTACAAGCTACTCCAACTAGCATATATCCGGTCCTAACTCTAGACACGTCATCATTAGTTCCATCTTCTGATTTCTTTGAGATAAATCATCAGTTCCATCTGTATGTGAAGGAATTTTTTTTGGGTGAAGGGAAATGATAGGTGGGGCTGGAACAGAGGCCCACAGCCTCGAGCGAGTTATTAGGCCCAATATAAGAGTTGTGTGTTAGGCCACCAAATTAGAACTGGGCTATAGTTTTCGGAGGCCTCAACGTCACAAGCCCAGCCCACACTCGGCCGATCTGCATCGTCTTCATCTCCCCCTCCCCGTCCTCCTCGCCGGCCGGACCACTCGCCGGCGCAGCCTCTCCCGCACCCCGCCGCCCGCGGCTGCTCCACGTACGTCCGCGGCGGCGGAGGCGTCAGCAGCCTCCCTTCCATGCTCAGCATCTGAAGAAAGTCCGTCTTCGGTGCCGCGATATCCAAGTTAGTTATAGCATCCAGTCATCTGTATAATCTCAGTGTTTATTCTGTTTTGTACTGTCGTATTTCATATGTTCGTCAGAGGAAATGTGCTTTCTAGAGGCATGTTGCAGCTGGCCGAGTCCGAGATCTCATTTCATTTATATGGCCATAGGCAGCGATCAATAAAAGGGCACTGGAATTTATCTTCCAATGCCACTGTTGTTCTAGCTCTCTGTCTTTACTTTTGCTGCTTCTGTTGTATGGCTGCAAAGTTAGGCTTCATCTGATTTTAGTTAGTTAATCTGATCTTGTTAACCTGATAAAGAGAATTCCACCCTGCCCTTTATTCTGCTTCTACTTTTCACTGTCTCACAATAACGCAACATATTAAGCTCACCAAATTGTATCCCTCAAAAATAAAAATGCTCGCCAATTTGTATCACATACTCATACATGTATTTCATCGCGGAATAACAGGAGATTGTCAAGTTGTGTTTTACCATATCAGTGTATCATTTGCTCATATGAGCAAGAGATGGTCACCTGCCAGCTTATTTTGTTCATATCTGAGATCGATCATGCCTCCATTGTATGGTTAAGAAGTTAGGTTTCATCCGATTTTAGTTTGTTAAGCTGATCTCGTTAAACTAATAATAAGAACTCCATACAGTCGTTTATTCTGATCTTCATTGCCTCACAATAATAAGAGAACCTATTAAGCTCGTCGAAATTGTATCTCATACTCATACACATATCTTTGATCATTGAATAACATAAATTATCATATCAGTGCAAAAGTATATATCATTTGTCCATAATCCATATGCACAAGAGATAATTATCTGCCAGACAATTATTCTTATCTTTGAGATCCGATCCTGTACTCAATGCTAATTAGAGGTGTCATTAAGACAAGAAAATAACCACTAGCCCCCGGGTCTTCTCTCGTTAACAGAAAGCATGTGATGCATTCAAGTTTCAATGAATTCACGAAAACCAATATTGTGGTCTGCTGTCACCCTTGAGTTGAGGTAATTGTTTAATTTGCATTCTTGCGACTTCTTGTATTTGGAAAGAAAATTCATACTATTTTCCGACTTGCCAATGCATCGTCACTTCTGAAAACCAATATTGTGGTCCTCCTTGTAAATGCATATAAGGTACTTGAGATGGATTGCATTCTATAAGTGCACTGTATGTGTGCTATCACCCAACAATGGAGGTAATTGTTAAGTTTGCATTCCTGCAACTTCTTGTATATATCTGGAAAGAAACTTCTTACTATTTGCTGAGTTCACATCCAATGTATCTTTGCTTTTTTTTTTCTTTTTTCTTTTTGCAACACAATGTATCTTCACTTTTGAAAAACTGCATTGGATGTACCGGCATAAATATATAATATAATGATGATATAATGGCAAATTATATGGTCATCGGCAGTGATGATCAATAAGAGGGCACATGAATTTATCTTCTAACGTATACATCACTATTTGTTTAGCTCTCTGTCTTTATTTTTCCGCCGGCATTGTATGGTTAAAAGTTAGGTTTCATCTGGTTTAGTTAGTTAGGCGGATCTTGTTAAGCTCTCTATCTTTATTTTTGTGGCCTCCGTTGTATGGTTAAAAAGTTAGATTTCATCTGGTTTTAGTTGAGTGAATTGCAAAAAACATCGACATTGAAGGCTAGGGTTGCAGAAACCACAGTTCTATGGTTTTGTGCCAAAAATCACTAATTCCGAGACTAATTCCGAGACTAATTTACTAATGGCGCACTGGTGGGTGATGCGCCATTAGTGTGCTCTGGCTTACTAATGGCGCACTATGTGGTGGTGCGCCACTAGTATGAATATTAGAGATTTTTTTTCTTTTCTGATATTTTCACATGTTACAAAATATATTATTAGACAGAATATAGCTAGCACCACACGGCAACAGCAGATTCATCAAATACAATAGAAGATTAGTCTCCGAATACAATTCATCATATTAGTCTCCGAATTTAAAATACCGAACAAAGTTAGAACATTACAAGTCTCGAAACCGCGAGTAGCGAGTTTGTCTTCACATTACAAGTCGATATCGATCATCTAAACTACCATCACATAGAAGAGAGTTGCGGTCATCACGATGAGCATAATCGCGATGAAACTGGTCTTCATCCGGTTCCTCCAACGCTCCCTCCTCTCTCCCGCTAGATAGCGCGCGTATCTAACTTCCGCCTCCGCCCTAGTGGTGTACCCTTTGTAACTGTTACCGCTGAAATGGTGAACCTGTCTCCGACACTCCTCCCAGTCGTCGTAGACTCCGGAAACCTTACCCTTGTACACGACATACGACTACATCTCTATGCACTAGCCAAACAAAATGTTAGTAACAATTCACAGACAATACATAAGCAATATATAAGTATGCAACAAAAGGATCGGAAGAGAAAAGCAACACATTCATATTGTCGATTACATCTAAGTTGAACGACTGTCCAAACCAAAGAGACATACAAGTTCATTAAAGTTTAATTACAACATGAGCCAATCGATGTTTCAGAACTACACATAGCATCACTACTTTCGACTCGACTCAAGGGACCAGAGCGTGGATGAAGCCGCCGTCTCTCGTGATGGTCATGAAATCACGGGCGTTGTCAGCCTGCATTTGTAGCATTGTGTCTATCTTACTGTTGGACGGTTGATTTCTGAGGTTGAACTGCCCCGAGGTACGAAGGACATCTTGATGGATGATTTCCGCAAACTCCGACTGGATGCGAAAGAATTCTTGTCTGATGTCCGCGTCCTGGATTGCCGACAAGCTCGCGGCCCAATCTTTGAGATTATTTGGTAGCAGAAGGTGATTATGGTCCCGTACGATCGCCCGCATGTGATGGTGGGCGTAGTAGGCATCCTTCTGACTGCCAGGCGGCTGCTTAATGTAGCAGAACATCGTATTATGGGCGAACACGTGCTTGCCGTACTTACGAACTGGCCTGGTGAAGGTGTCTCTCGATTTGGCGTAGCCGGGGAGAACATGATCAATAACTTTCTTGATATTTGTGTAGTCTTTCTTCGACTGACGGTCCGAGTCGAAATACGTGGCCATGAAATATTTCAGCCTTAAGAGGATGAGTGTGCAATGTGTGTCACTGCACAAAACACGGAATGTTAGAAAAAAAACAACCGAAATCTAAGAAATCATATGTTACGGGGCGGTTGACGAGACGACTTACTCGGGAAAGTATGGCACGAGGAAGTTATCCTTATCTGGGTTTGCCAAAATGACGCCTTCGAGGTAAGAACTCGCGACTTGCCGGTCCCCAGAGCTGCCCAAGATCTTGGCACACATGTAAAAGGGGTCGACTATCACGATGTCCGGGGTCTTGTCTCTAATGATCCGCATCTCCATACTCAGCGAAAATAGCCGAATGAAGGTGTAGTGCAGCGGATGAAGGTTAAACATAGCGAAGATGTCATCAAACCGCAGGACGATCGTAACCCCGATGGAGTTATCCACAAAGCCGTTGCCCTCTAGCACATTGGCCACGAAAACCGGGTATTGTTGGGGAACGTAGTAATTTCAAAAAATTTCCTACGCACACGCAAGATCATGGTGATGCATAGCAACGAGAGGGGAGAGTGTGATCTACGTACCCTTGTAGATCGACAACGGAAGCGTTAACTTGGTTGATGTAGTCGTACGTCTTCATGGCCCGATCGATCAAGCACCGAAACTACGGCACCTCCGAGTTCTAGCACACGTTCAGCTCGATGACGATCCCCGGACTCCGATCCAGCAAATTGTCGGGGAAGAGTTCCGTCAGCACGGCGGCGTGGTGACGATCTTGATGTACTACTGTCGCAGGGCTTCGCCTAAGCACTGCTACAATATTATCGAGGACTATGGTGGAAGGGGGCACCGCACACGGCTAAGAATATGATCACGTGGATCAACTTGTCTCTCTAGGGGTGCCCCTTGCCTCCGTATATAAAGGTTCAAAGGGGGGGGGCTGGCCGGCCAAGAGGAGGCGCGCCAGGAGGAGTCCTACTCCGTCCGGGAGTAGGACTCCCCCCCTTTCCTAGTTGGAATAGGATTCGCGGAGGAGGGAAAGAGGAGAGAGAGGAGGAAGGGGGGCCGGCCCCCTCTCCTTGTCCTATTCGGACCAAGGGGGGGAGGGGCGCGCGGCCCATCTCTGGCCACCTCTCTTCTCTTCCACTAAGGCCCAGTAAGGCCCATATACCTCCCGGGGGGGTTCCGGTAACCTCCCGGTAATCCGGAAAATCCCGATTTCACCCGGAACACTTCTGATATCCAAACATAGGCTTCCAATATATCAATCTTTAGGTCTCGACCATTTCGAGACTCCTCGTCATGTCCGTGATCACATCCGGGACTCCGAACAACCTTCGGTACATCAAAACGCATAAACTCATAATATATCTATCATCGAAACCTTAAGCGTGCGGACCCTACGGGTTCGAGAACAATGTAGACATGACCGAGACACGTCTCCGGTCAATAACCAATAGCGGAACCTGGATGCTCATATTGGCTCCTACATATTCTATGAAGATCTTTATCGGTCAGACCGCATAACAACATACGTTGTTCCCTTTGTCATCGATATGTTACTTGCCCGAGATTCGATTGTCGGTATCCTATACCTAGTTCAATCTCATTACCGGCAAGTCTCTTTACTCGTTCTATAATACATCATCCCGCAACTAACTCATTAGTTGCAATGCTTGCAAGGCTTAAGTGATGTGCATTACCGAGAGGGCCCAGAGATACCTCTCCGACAATCGGAGTGACAAATCCTAATCTCGAAATACGCCAACCCAACATGTACCTTTGGAGACACCGGTAGAGCTCCTTTATAATCACCCAGTTACATTGTGACATTTGGTAGCACACAAAGTGTTCCTCTGGAAAACGGGAGTTGCATAATCTCATAGTCATAGGAACATGTATAAGTCATGAAGAAAGCAATAGCAACATACTAAACGATTGGGTGCTAAGCTAATGGAATGGGTCATGTCAATCAGATCATTCAACTAATGATGTGATCCTGTTAATCAAATAACAACTCTTTGTCCATGGTTTAGGAAACATAACCATCTTTGATTAACGAGCTAGTCAAGTAGAGGCATACTAGTGACACTCTGTTTGTCTATGTATTCACACATGTATTATGTTTCCGGTTAATACAATTCTAGCATGAATAATAAACTTTATCATGATATAAGGAAATAAATAATAACTTTATTATTGCCTCTAGGGCATATTTCCTCTAGTCTCCCACTTGCACTAGAGTCAATAATCTAGATTACACAGTAATGATTCTAACACCCATGGAGCCTTGGTGCTGATCATGTTTTGCTCGTGGAAGAGGCTTAGTCAACGGGCCTGCAACATTCAGATCCGTATGTATCTTGCAAATCTCTATGTCTCCCACCTGGACTAGATCCCGGATGGAATTGAAGCATCTCTTGATGTGCTTGGTTCTCTTGTGAAATCTGGATTCCTTCGCCAAGGCAATTGCACCAGTATTGTCACAAAAGATTTTCATTGGACCCGATGCACTAGGTATGACACCTAGATCGGAGATGAACTCCTTCATCCAGACTCCTTCATTCGTTGCTTCCGAAGCAGCTATGTATTCCGCTTCACACGTAGATCCCGCCACGACGCTCTGTTTTGAACTGCACCAACTGACAGCTCCACCGTTTAATGTAAACACGTATCCGGTTTGCGATTTAGAATCGTCCGGATTAGTGTCAAAGCTTGCATCAACGTAACCGTTTACGATGAGCTCTTTGTCACCTCCATATACGAGAAACATATCCTTAGTCCTTTTCAGGTACTTCAGGATGTTCTTGACAGCTGTCCAGTGATCCACTCCTGGATTACTTTGGTACCTCCCTGCTAGACTTATAGCAAGGCACACATCAGGTCTGGTACACAACATTGCATACATGATAGAGCCTATGGCTGAAGCATAGGGAACATCTTTCATTTTCTCTCTATCTTCTGCAGTGGTCGGGCATTGAGTCTGACTCAACTTCACACCTTGTAACACAGGCAAGAACCCTTTCTTTGCTTGATCCATTTTGAACTTCTTCAAAATCTTGTCAAGGTATGTGCTTTGTGAAAGTCCAATTAAACGTCTTGATCTATCTCTATAGATCTTTATGCCTAATATGTAAGCAGCTTCACCGAGGTCTTTCATTGAAAAACTCTTATTCAAGTATCCCTTTATGCTATCCAGAAATTCTATATCATTTCCAATCAGTAATATGTCATCCACATATAATATCAGAAATGCTACAGAGCTCCCAATCACTTTCTTGTAAATACAGGCTTCTCCAAAAGTCTGTATAAAACCAAATACTTTGATCACACTATCAAAGCGTTTATTCCAACTCCGAGAGGCTTGCACCAGTCCATAAATGGATCGCTGGAGCTTGCACACTTTGTTAGCTCCCTTTGGATCGACAAAACCTTCCGGTTGCATCATATACAACTCTTCTTCCAGAAATCCATTCAGGAATGCAGTTTTGACATCCATCTGCCAAATTTCATAATCATAAAATGCGGCAATTGCTAACATGATTCGGACAGACTTAAGCATCGCTACGGGTGAGAAGGTCTCATCGTAGTCAACCCCTTGAACTTGCCGAAACCCTTTTGCGACAAGTCGAGCTTTGTAGACAGTAATATTACCGTCGGCGTCAGTCTTCTTCTTGAAGATCCATTTATTCTCAATTGCTTGCCGATCATTGGGCAAGTCAACCAAAGTCCATACTTTGTTCTCATACATGGATCCCATCTCAGATTTCATGGCTTCGAGCCATTTTGTGGAATCTGGGCTCACCATCGCTTCTTCATAGTTCGTAGGTTCATCATGATCTAGTAGCATGACTTCCAGAACAGGATTACCGTACCACTCTGGTGCGGATCTCACTCTGGTTGATCTACCAGGTTCAGTAGTATCTTGTTCTGAAGTTTCATGATCTTTATCATTAGCTTCCTCACTAATTGGTGTAGGTGTCACAGAAATAGTTTTCTGTGATGGACTATTTTCCAATAAGGGAGCAAGTACAGTTACCTCGTCAAGTTCTACTTTCCTCCCACTCACTTCTTTCGAGAGAAACTCCTTCTCCAGAAAGTTTCTGAACTTAGCAACAAAAGTCTTGCCTTCGGATCTGTGATAGAAGGTGTATCCAATAGTCTCCTTTGGATATCCTATGAAGACACATTTGTCCGATTTGGGTTCGAGCTTATCAGGTTGAAGCTTTTTCACATAAGCATCGCAGCCCCAAACTTTCAGAAATGACAACTTTGGTTTCTTGCCAAACCATAGTTCATAAGGCGTCGTCTCAACGGATTTTGATGGTGCCCTATTTAACGTGAATGCGGCCGTCTCCAAAGCATAACCCCAAAACGATAGCGGTAAATCAGTAAGAGACATCATAGATCGCACCATATCTAGTAAAGTACGATTACGACGTTCGGACACACCATTACGCTGTGGTGTTCCGGGTGGCGTGAGTTGCGAAACTATTCCGCATTGTTTCAAATGTACACCAAACTTTTAACTCAAATATTCTCCTCCACGATCAGATCGTAGAAACTTTATTTTCTTGTTACGATGATTTTCAACTTCACTCTGAAATTCTCTGAACTTTTCAAAGGTTTCAGACTTATGTTTCATTAAGTAGATATATCCATATCTGCTTAAGTCATCTGTGAAGGTGAGAAAATAACGATATCCGCCACGAGCCTCAATATTCATCGGACCACATACATCTGTATGTATGATTTCCAACAAATCTGTTACTCTCTCCATAGTACCGGAGAATGGCGTTTTAGTCATCTTGCCCATGAGGCACGGTTCACAAGTACAAAGTGATTCATAATCAAGTGGTTCCAAAAGTCCATCAGTATGGAGTTTTTTCATGCGCTTTACACCGATATGACCTAAACGGCAGTGCCACAAATAAGTTGCACTATCATTATCAACTCTGCATCTTTTGGCTTCAACATTATGAATATGTGTGTCACTACTATCGAGATTCAATAAGAATAGACCATTCTTCAAGGGTGCATGACCATAAAAGATATTACTCATATAAATAGAACAACCATTATTCTCTGATTTAAATGAATAACCGTCTCGCATCAAACAAGATCCAGATATAATGTTCATGCTTAACGCTGACACCAAATAACAATTATTTAGGTCTAATATTAATCCCGAAGGTAGATGTAGAGGTAGCGCGCCGACTGCGATCACATCGACTTTGGAACCGTTTCCCACGCGCATCGTCACCTCATCCTTAGCCAATCTTCGCTTAATCCGTAGTCCCTGTTTCGAGTTGCAAATATTAGCAACAGAACCAGTATCAAATACCCAGGTGCTACTGCGAGCATTAGTAAGGTACACATCAATAATATGTATATCACATATACCTTTGTTCACCTTGCCATCCTTCTTATCCGCCAAATACTTGGGGCAGTTCCGCTTCCAGTGACCAGTCTGCTTGCAGTAGAAGCACTCAGTTTCAGGCTTAGGTCCAGACTTGGGTTTCTTCTCTTGAGCAGCAACTTGCTTGCTGTTCTTCTTGAAGTTCCCCTTCTTCTTCCCTTTGCCCTTTTTCTTGAAACTAGTGGTCTTGTTGACCATCAACACTTGATGCTCCTTTTTGATTTCTACCTCCGCAACTTTTAGCATTGCGAAGAGCTCGGGAATAGTCTTATTCATCCCTTGGATATTATAGTTCATCACGAAGCTCTTGTAGCTTGGTGGCAGTGATTGGAGAATTCTATCAATGACGCAATCATCTGGAAGATTAACTCCCATTTGAATCAAGTGATTATTATAGCTAGACATTTTGAGTATATGCTCACTGACAGAACTGTTCTCCTCCATCTTGCAGCTATAGAACTTATTGGAGACTTCATATCTCTCAATCCGGACATTTGCTTGAAATATTAACTTCAACTCTTGGAACATCTCATATGCTCCATGACGTTCAAAACGTCGTTGAAGTCCCGGTTCTAAGCCGTAAAGCATGGCACACTGAACTATCGATTAGTCATCAGCTTTGCTCTGCCAGACGTTCACAACATCTGGTGTTGCTCCAGCAGCAGGCGTGGCACCCAGCGGTGCTTCCAGGACGTAATTCTTCGGTGCAGCAATGAGGATAATCCTCAAGTTACGGACCCAGTCCGTGTAATTGCTACCATCATCTTTCAACTTTGCTTTCTCAAGGAACGCATTAAAATTCAACGGAACAACAGCACGGGCCATTTATCTACAATCATACATAAACAAGCAAGATACTATGAGGTACTAAGTTCATGATAAATTTAGGTTCAATTAATCATATTACTTAAAGAACTCCCACTTAGATAGACATCCCTCTAATCCTCTACGTGATTACGTGATCCAAATCAACTAAACCATGTCCGATCATCACGTGAGATGGAGTAGTTTCATTGGTGAACATCATTATGTTGATCATATCTACTATATGATTCACGCTCAACCTTTCGGTCTCCGTGTTCCGAGGCCATATCTGTATATGCTTGGCTCGTCAAGTATAACCTGAGTATTCCGCGTGTGCAACTGTTTTGCACCCATTGTATTTGAACGTAGAGCCTATCACACCCGATCATCACGTGGTGTCTCAGCACGAAGAACTTTCGCAACGGTGCATACTCAGGGAGAACACTTCTTGATAATTATGTGAGAGATCATCTTATAATGCTACCGTCAATCAAAGCAAGATAAGATGCATAAAAGATAAACATCACATGCAATCAATATAAGTGATATGATATGGCCATCATCATCTTGTGCTTGTGATCTCCATCTTCGAAGCACCGTCATGATCACCATAGTCACCGGCGCGACACCTTGATCTCCATCATAGCATCGTTGTCGTCTCGCCAATCTCATGCTTCCACGACTATCGCTACCGCTTAGTGATAAAGTAAAGCATTACAGCGCGATTGCATTACATACAATAAAGCGACAACCATATGGCTCCTGCCAGTTGCCGATAACTCGGTTACAAAACATGATCATCTCATACAATAAAATTTAGGATCATGTCTTGACCATATCACATCACAACGTGCCCTGCAAAAACAAGTTAGACGTCCTCTACTTTGTTGTTGCAAGTTTTACGTGGCTGCTACGGGCTTAAGCAAGAACCAATCTTACCTATGCATCAAAACCACAACGATAGTTTGTCAAGTTGGTGCTGTTTTAACCTTCGCAAGGACCGGGCGTAGCCACACTCGGTTCAACTAAAGTTGGAGAAACTGTCACCCGCAAGCCACCTATGTGCAAAGCACGTCGGGAGAACTGGTCTCGCGTAAGCGTACGCGTAATGTCGGTCCGGGCCGCTTCGTCCAACAATACCGCCGAACCAAAGTATGACATGCTGGTAAGCAGTATGACTTATATCGCCCACAACTCACTTGTGTTCTACTTGTGCATATAACATCAACACATAAAACCTAGGCTCGGATGCCACTGTTGGGGAACGTAGTAATTTCAAAAAATTTCCTACGCACACGCAAGATCATGGTGATGCATAGCAACGAGAGGAGAGTGTGATCTACGTACCCTTTGTAGAATCGACAACGGAAGCGTTAACTTGGTTGATGTAGTCGTACGTCTTCCACGGCCCGACCGATCAAGCACCGAAACTACGGCACCTCCGAGTTTCTAGCACACGTTCAGCTCGATGACGATCCCCGGACTCCGATCGCAGCAAGTGTCGGGGAAGAGTTCCGTTCAGCACGACGGCGTGGTGACGATCTTGATGTTACTACTGTCGCAGGGCTTCGCCTAAGCACCGCTACAATATTATCGAGGACTATGGTGGAAGGGGGCACCGCACACGGCTAAGAATATGATCACGTGGATCAACTTGTGTCTCTAGGGGTGCCCCTTGCCTCCGTATATAAAGGCTCAAAGGGGGGGCTGGCCGGCCAAGAGGAGGTGCGCCAGGAGGAGTCCTACTCCCTTCGGGAGTAGGACTCCCCCCTTTCCTAGTTTGGAATAGGATTCGCGGGGGGGAAAAGAGGAGACGAGAAGGAGGAAGGGGGGGCCGACCCCTCTCCTTGTCTATTTCGACCAAGGGGGGGAGGGGGCGCGCGGCCCATCCCTGGCCACCTCTTCCTTCTTCCACTAAGGCCCACTAAGGCCCCATATACCTCCCGGGGGGGTTCGGTTAACCTCCCGGTACTCCGGTAAAATCCCGATTTCACCCGGAACACTTCCGATATCCAAACATAGGCTTCCAATATATCAATCTTTATGTCTCGACCATTTCGAGACTCCTCGTCATGTCCGTGATCACATCCGGGACTCCGAACAACCTTTGGTACATCAAAATGCATAAACTCATAATATAACTGTCATCGTAACCTTAAGCGTGCGGACCCTACGGGTTCGAGAACAATGTAGACATGACCGAGACACGTCTCCGGTCAATAACCAATAGCGGAACCTGGATGCTCATATTGGCTCCTACATATTCTACGAAGATCTTTTATCGGTCAGACCGCATAACAACATACGTTGTTCCCTTTGTCATCGGTATGTTACTTGCCCGAGATTCGATCGTCGGTATCCTATACCTAGTTCAATCTCGTTACCGGCAAGTCTCTTTACTCGTTCTGTAATACATCATCCCGCAACTAACTCATTAGTTGCAATGCTTGCAAGGCTTAAGTGATGTGCATTACCGAGAGGGCCCAGAGATACCTCTCCGACAATCGGAGTGACAAATCCTAATCTCGAAATACGCCAACCCAACAAGTACCTTCGAGACACCTGTAGAGCACCTTTATAATCACCCAGTTACGTTGTGACGTTTGGTAGCACACAAAGTGTTCCTCCGGCAAACGGGAGTTGCATAATCTCATAGTCATAGGAACATGTATAAGTCATGAAGAAAGCAATAGCAACATACTAAACGATCGGGTGCTAAGCTAATGGAATGGGTCATGTCAATCAGATCATTCAACTAATGATGTGATCCCGTTAATCAAATAACAACTCTTTGTCCATGGTTAGGAAACATAACCATCTTTGATTAACGAGCTAGTCAAGTAGAGGCATACTAGTGACACTCTGGTCTATGTATTCACACATGTATTATGTTTCCGGTTAATACAATTCTAGCATGAATAATAAACTTTTATCATGATATAAGGAAATAAATAATAACTTTATTATTGCCTCTAGGGCATATTTCCTTCAGGTATGCCATGTCATTCTCTCTGAGATGCCGCTTCTCCAAAGAAAGAACATTGTCATGCAGACTCCGCATAGCACCGGTTGCAGCATTGAGCATATTAGTCGGTACCATCGGCCTACCCGCCACATACACCCTCCTCGAGATATCCTTAGGTGAAGGTGGCCCGTCCTGAGCATGGATCGTACTCAATGCCGGCTGGCCCCCACCCTTGTTACTCTTTCTTTTTCGTCCCTTCTTCTTCTGCTGTAATGGGACCGAGTTCTGCTCATAGACTGCCTTCTTGAATGTGTTGGGGCTGATAATATTTCGCACCTCGGCTATCTGAGGCTCGGTGAAGTCGGTAGCTGGAGGCGTCTCCTGAGAACTGAACGCCAGACGACGCCTATTGCAATTGGGTTTCTCCGCGGTGCCAGCTAGATCGCGATCGTCTTTTGTAGGGTTGGGTTCTTGAGAAGGAGGCCCCAAGAATTCGTCATCGTACCCATGTTCGGCAAAGTACTTGTCGACGTTGGTAAATGTACCGTTGTCGTCCGGATCTTGTGCCATATGCATGTTCGGATCCTGTGCCATAGGGATGTCCGACATGTCCAGTATTGTTGCGGCGGTCTTGGCATGGCTTGGCGCCGGCACGACTGGCGGTGTTGTCTTTGGGGTGGTGTCCCCCGCCCCCAAACGAATCTGGCTCTTCGGCCAAAGCAGGGGCCAGCTTAGGCAGGCGCTGAGGGTCATCACATCATCTTCGTCGGCCCCGGCGGGTCGAATTGGAGGTAACAACTCGTCGCAGCCTGGCAGCACCCGAACCAGTTGAACCCTATACACGGTGGGTGGCATCGGATTACCGTGGAACACGGGGTTGCCCGGTTGAACGATTCTGCCCTTGGCGACATCGACCAACTCGTCGTTCACGAAGTGCAGGAGAGTGCACGGAACATTGGCGGCGCCCTGCAAAAACATGTAGGGCGTCAGGGATGCCCAGTTAAAGGCAAGGAGATGAAGTCCTCGGCCGAGAGGCATAATTAGTTACCGTGATGATGGCGTCGAGCTCGGCTAATGTAGAGGCACCGCCAACGGCGAGCGTGCAATTGACGGAGGGGCCGCTAGCTGCCGAGGTGCCGGCCGGCGTACACCCGGGTGCATTAAGCTCCAATGCTCGTGCCGGCGTCGGAGACACCAATGCCGCCTGCTGGGGAACGTAGTAAATTCAAAAAATTTCCTACGCACACGCAAGATCATGGTGATGCATAGCAACGAGAGGGGAGAGTGGTGTCCACGTACCCTCGTAGACCGATAGCGGAAGCGTTATGACAATGCGGTTGACACTACACCACAACACTGATATAAGGACAGAAAAACTGCCGGGAAAACATGCTTATAAGGGCAGACAATCTGCCGGGATAGCGCTTCTCCCGGCAGATAGAACCGCCACGAGAACGGCTGCTGGGGATTAGTTGTACCGGCAGATAAACTTCTCCCGATAGTTTCTTTGCCGGCAGTTTGTTTTCTCCCGGCAGATTGGTCAAGGCACATGAAACTACAATTGCCGGCAGTTTAGCTGCCTGCACATGCATGTTTTCCCGGCAGTTATGATGCCAGCACTTCGATTTCACTAGCAAACTATTGTAGGCATCCCTGATGTAATATCCATTCATTATGTTAAGCAATCAGGACACCTCACACAATTTATACATAGACTTCAAAGTAACATATAGGCCTCATCGGAAACCGTAAACTTCATTCCATAAATATAAGAACATATATAAGCAGATTGTGCCACAAAAGGAGTACATAAATGTTTCTAGATAGATGTGCCACACAACCAAAACGAAGTAGTTCCACAAAGGGAGACGTGTATATGTTTCTAAATGTGTCACGCAACCAAAATGGCCATATAGTGGCCTATGTGCCAAAACGGCCACCAAAATGAGCTGAACTTCCCAATGTCTCCAGGTTCAACAAACAAGGCGCATTACATTATCACTCCACCAACTTAATAGTAGATCTTGCAAACCTGTGTGCATTCTGAAGCAGGCGCATTAAATTCCATTCTCGTAATAAAGGCCCTGAAGCAGGCGCAGGGGACTGATCTGTGTGCATCCTGCGTTTGCGAGAACATTCGCATGATGGCGTCCGAAAGGAGCAGATCTCAAAGACAGGAATGGGTACGCTTGTCAGAACACTATTCACAATTTTTACACCATTATCGATATCTAGTCACACAACAAATACACATGCATATTGATCTCCTTCTTAACAGTTCAAAGAGGTGCGGGACAAGCTCCTAGAAACGGAGCGCGTAGAAGCACTTCAAGAGGAAATAGCGGGATTTTTGCTCGACCAGGTCATAAATCCGAAGGGAGAATACTATTACCCGCTACCGCCCCCATGAACCACTTCCAATTGTCATCGTGCTCCGAAGGCACCAATTAGGCTAATGCCACTGGCTCCGAAGGCAACATGCATTTCTAGGAGAAATTGTATATAGCTATACATGTGTGTATGTGTGAATTAATATGGTGGTTTGTGAGACATTGATGATATATATATGATTGGTTCTACTAGAAATTCTATTTATATATATATATGCATAACGTGTACAATGTGTAGTACCGTAAAATACAAGCAAACGAAAAAGAATTAAAATGGAAAACACAAAATTAAATGAAAAAGAAATCATAAAACCAAAAACCCCCCAAACATTTTAGTACCGGTTGGTCTTACCAACCGGTACTAAAGGGCTCCCGGCCCCCGGAGCTGGCTCGTGCCACGTGGTTGCCCTTTAGCACCGGTTCGTGCTGAACCGGTACTAAAGGGGGGGGGGGCTTTAGTGCCGAAACGTTAGTGCCGGTTCCTAAACCGGCACTAAAGGGCCTGACGAACCGGTGCTATTGCCCGGTTCTGCACTAGTGTCAGCAGCTTGTAGATCATCCAAATCTCCATCAAGTAGTGCATCTTTGGGAAACCTGCAAAAGACCGGAAACTCAAAATGGAGCTCTCATAGCATAATAAACCTGTTGTAAGTTGTAACATACATGAACATGCAACTAGTACTGGACAATAAAAATGCAATTTTTACATCACATAAGGACAAGTGTTCTAATGCCTTCTTTGTTTGCCTTGCTATTGGGCGTTGGCTGTAGCAGCACACGCTGTGAAATTATTCAGTACATGGAGTTTGAATGAAGGCTGATGTTATACACAGCAGGGGCGGGGCCAGGGGGACAAGCAGGGGCCTGGCCCCCCCAACGATCAACAAATTTAGTAGCAGCGACGAGTAATTGCCAACGAGATTAGATCAATATGTGTACTCGGCCCCTCCTATACTCGAATCCTGGCTCCGCCACTGGTACACAGATCGTTCATTGGAGATGAAAAGGATTTGAATCAGGCTAACGTACACAACTCATTCCATTCCAGTTATAGTAACAAAACAGTAAAAAGTTATAATTTGATATTCTTGTCGTTCCAAACTTGTTTATAGTAACCTAAAGGTTGAGGTTATGACATACCCTGAAGACAAGCACCCAACTTGTTAGGCATACAAATAAGCCACCAACAATAAATGCCATTTCATCCAAATAATGTGCTTGTAACAGGATAAAATGTTTGCCACGGTCACCTTTCGCAAAACTGCTACTCGACTAAAATGGTTGCAGAGACCTCTATCTTGATTTGATGCGCCTTAGATGGTTCCCTCTCCCTCTGGATGATATGGCTGCAGAAGAAAGCAAAGTGAAAAGGATTGGTTCATTCTGTAAAATTGTGACAAGGACACCTTCAAGTTTACAATCACATTTTCTTCACTAATCTCCGGTAGAACTGGAGTTCAAGTTTGTCCAACATAAGGTAGAGACCGCATTTTAGTAACCCTACAAGAGAAATAAGCAATCAGTGTCCCTGTACAAAAATGTAGGACACAATCAATGACAGGAGAGGGCCGAATCTTTTTCAGCACACAAATATGTGAATGAGGTATAAAAAATATGTTTAGTTGTGGAATCAGACCCATTTTGTTGCAACATTTTTGTATTTTATTGTATTTAGTAAATGATGGACAAATTCATACCTAATACATTCAGAAACAATTCAAGTCAGTAGCATTAAGAAAAAAAAGGGCAGCCCGGTGCATGTAGCTCCCACTTGCGCAGGGTCCGACCACTTTGAGTTCAAGTGAGTTGATAATAAAATAAGAAGGAATCCATGTGACAAAACTGTAGTTAGGCATATCCTAAGAATATATTGGAAGAATAAGTGCACAAACACAGCTAGGAGCTTTGCATTGAGAAATCATGTAGCTGCTCGATCTCATAAATGCTCCTCTTAAAATTATACTTGATTTCACCCATGTCCTTAAGCACACTGAATGTATTATATTCATCAGAAACAATTATGTATTACTATGGCATCGGGAATGGAAATAGGAAGAGCGACAAACACAGGAAGAGAAATCAATTCAAAACATTCAGAAATGGATGCTAAGCTAAAGTCGACCGGCAAGAGCAACATACTGAAAACTGCAGTAACTAAGATCATATAATAACTTGAGATAAAGTTTCTCACTCATATTAACAATCTGCATGAGATTACTTTATTACATAAGTTGACTTAGAGATATCTTGTACTGTTACTAGTGCAAAATATTGTTTTGACGAAGTCCATGTAGTTAAAGGCATATAGAAATCTAAATATTATGATGTGCATAGTGGAACACAGAATTCTACCATTTTGGTGAAAACAGATTTAACCGGCAATATGTTGACTTTTATCAATGTACAGAGTCCATTGCTATTGGACATTTTGGTGTAACTCAAATGCTCCATTAAGCTTGCATAGATTTGGTTAACAACACTTCTAAAGTGTGAGTAAAAATCTATGAAAGAAGGACTATAAACACTATTGGACATGATATTGAGAAATCTGGGAAGTTGCTACAACTCTACCATCAAATATATAGGAAATATTCAAAGTCTAGGCCTCATACACTTTGCTTAATGTTGGAAGGCATAATGATTTGATATGACATGGAGATACTCATAGTCTTAGCCTTTATTTCTGAGAAATAAAATAAGAGATGCATACCACCCCTACAGAACACATAAATCTGCTTCGCCAGTCTTAGAGCAACATGAAGCAGAAACAATCAATTAACTGATACTTGAAATGAACAAAGTGTATTATCTACAATACTTGTAATCTTCGGTACACCATCAAAACAAACCTATTTATTGTTTGCTAACCAGGAGCGGAGCTTTGTTGGGGCCAAACAGGGCCATGTGCACCCAGGTTCTTGGAACTTTTAATTTTACCTATGCACCAAAGCACAGCCCACTAAGAATACGATCAATCCATGTAGCTGCCACGAGCATGTAGCAGCACGCTATTTCTCATGGCCGCAGCAGGCAGCGGCACACTAGGCCTAGCACCAGATCTGGCATGTTTGGCCCCAACAAACATGCCAGATCTGGAAGAAAGCAAAGAAGAAGGGAGGATTCTCTATTACCAACTTCCCCCATTGTCCTGTCCTCATTGGTCATTCATCTTTCCCGATCTAGTGCCATCGTTCTTCAAGGTGCCGGAGGGTTTGAAGCATACCTACTACCCCTCCCCTGAGCTTAGTTCAGAGTTGCCTCAGCGCGCTCGAGTAATAACTGGGAAAATCAAGGCTGGACAGGTCTTCGAGCCAACTTCAGGAACAAATGCAAGTGAAAGAGAATGCTCTCGAGGGCGCAGGAGTCTTTTTCTGTCTTTCTTATTGGAAATCCAAATCGAAATGCCTCAACTTGATAAATTGACTTATTTCTCACAATTCTTCTGGTTATGTCTTCTCCTCTTTGTTGGAAGATGAGTACACATCGGGTAATCCGCCCACGAGAGCCCAATCACAAGAGGCTCATACAGAAAGCAATCAGCCCATAGCCCAATATCGAGACCACAGCCTATTATTCAAACCACAAAGGATCCGTCTTTCATCGTCCAATCTTCTCGATCGAACATATTGACATCAATACTCCTTTCCATGGCCATTCACGGCCCGCGAAGATCAACCACTCGTGCCCGAGATCACTATCCAATCAAAAACCAGACTTCCAAGATCCATCTCACTCAGACCCTTTTGAATGTAGCGGATAACAACGGAGTGGGGCTATCGAATTGATATGTATTCGAATCTTAGGAGCTGGTAATCACTGATATGCTCATATTGGTGACGTTATTGTTGCTGTAATCAAAGAAGCAGTGCCCAAAATGCCTCTAGAAAGATCAGACAGAAGTAAGACGAGCTGTAATTGTACGTACATGTAAAGAACTCAAACGTGACAACGGTATGATAATACGATATGATGACGGTTGTCATTGATCAAGAAGGAAATCCAAAAGGAACTCGAGTTTTTGGTGCGATCGCTCGGGAATTGAGACTTATGAATTTCACTCAAAGAGTCTCATGAGCTCCTGAGGTATTAAAAATACTAGTAGTAGAGACTATGATATAGTAGGGTATCAGAATATAGATCAATTAGTAGATTGTGTCTGACGCATATACATGAAAAAAAAGAATAATTAGATAATAATAAGAATAAGAATTCGAATCTTAATAAAAGGAAGGGTTCGAATAGCATCTACTAATATTACCGAAAACTTTGTGAAAATACTTCTACGAGAAGGTTTTATTGAAAACGTTCGAAAACCATAGGGAAAGTAACAAATCTTTCTTGGCACGTGCCCCTGCTCCTGGTCTTCGAACTAGTCATTAATGGTCGACAACATAGGTACCCTTTTTCGGTATGCGTTGCGAACACTTCCATTTTTAGCGTCTCATCTTCTCTGGAGAAGCTCAAATTGAACGGATAGAGTAGATGGTCCAACTACATAACTTCTTCTTTTTCATTACTTCCATGGCCGTGCCCCGTGGCATGGCAACACCTGTACCATTGAAATGGTTCGTCAATAGAGGTGTTCCCGCTGGTGCCTCTTCTTCCAATGGTACTATAATTCCTATTCCTATCCCTTTATTCCCTTTTTTGGTCTATCTACATTTAAGGAAATATATACGCTCCATGGACAGAGCTAAAAGTGGAGGGTTGATCAAAGCAAGCCGCCCTATTCTATTACCAGACAAAATGGAGAGAAGCTCATCCACTAGAAATGCTTTATTTCATTTTGTTCCCATTCTCCATTTCCTTATTATCAAATCCATGGCGGACTTGTCATATTAGAATCTTTCTACGGTCTGCTCTATTTACAATTCTTTTGTACTCTCTTCTCTTTACCATGTGATAGGTCAGCGAAGCGTGAGCGGGCGCTCCGAAGTAAAGTACAACCACTTCAGCCTAAGGGGAATAAGCAACAAAATGACAAGATGAGGTGCCCCGGGCACCCCCATATAGAAAGAAGGGTCGAAGGTTTTGGGCCTATAGCTTTCCCCGCACCCCCTCGTCGAGTGGTGCTTGTTTGGGGGGTGTGCCACCAGAAAGCGGGCTTGAAGCTCTCACCTTACCAACGAGCCGACTGCTGATGGCTGTTCGTCACGATTATTACAAAAAAGTGAAGACGAATCTTTCTATTTCACATGGAGGAGTGTGCATCTTTATGTTGGGTGTTCTTCTGTCGTGTGACTCGATGGCTTATGTGCGACCTGTGGCCCATGCCTCCTATTCTATTTGTTCAGGGCAGGCGGCGTGAACTCTGATTCGACCCGGGTATTCAATCCCGCCACTCAGATGCTCAATTGACTCCTTAACCTTGATAGGAAGATGGCTTATTCCAAAATTCGTGCATAAGGGTAAGGAACTTTGGATGAATTAATGCGAATGGGTGTAAGCCTCGCTGCTCGGAAACACCCAGTGCTGACCACACTGAGAGACACGAAAGCGCAGGTAATGCCAGTTGGCGAAGTGGCGTTAAGCATCCCTAGCGGTACGCAAAGAGAGGTCGTGATGATATCATCTACGTCCGTACCGCTCCTCGTGGAGTAGATCCCGCATCCAACCAACCCTTTTTTGACCAGGGAACGGGAGAATTCCCACTACCGCTGGCAGGCCAGCCGGGCCGTGAGCGCGGTGGGAACGGGCTTCCCAAAAAGCGAGCCCCGGCCTGGGTCAGCATAGAATGGGGGGGACGGCCCTAATGTTGTGTTGGCCGGGTTGCGGGCGGATAAAAGCGGACGTGGGGACTCGGGTCGGGGCACAGCGTAACTAAGAGAGCCATTCCATTTAGGGCGAGACAGAATGGGCGGGCACAAGTGGTCTGGTGTCCGAGCCGATTGGTCAGACGACGACTACTGCACATATTATATTAGCCGCCTATCCCGGAATGGACTGGGATGGAATAGAAAGAACGCGAAGCAGCAAGCAAGGGATGAGCGCTTTGTTGCGCCTGCGCATACGTTTTCTTGCTGGGTCGGTTTGTTTTTGGGGGGTGGGGCAATAAGCTTGCTTCTTCACAAGCTTATCCCCGCCCCCTTTCCTGTCCGTCCCGACCGGCAGCAGTTGGGTCTCCCCATCTCTCCTCAACTTCCCCGGTCTTCGGCCCGAGCTGTATGAGGCAGAAACTCGTCCCACGTACGGTTCGGAGGCCGAGCCCCACCCCTGCAATAATGGTGCGGCTTAGGTCAACTAATACGAATAAGATACAGTTCACTCAACGATTGCCCTTGGGTCCCGAACTCCATATGGGGAAGGAACGTTGTTGTTTGCGAGGTCTCGATCATTTACATGGACCCACTTCTCATTCCATTTGTGGGAATTTGATGATTTATAAACCGTCCCCAACGAGCGAAAGGTTCATGTTTGAACATGATGAATCACTTCGTGCCGACCTGTTGCCCATAAACTTTCCTGCCTCATATGAGAATGGAAAACTGGAAGATTTTCTGCATCGGTGGATGAAGAATCACGAACATAAGAATTTCTGGTTTAGCATGTTCCCAGAAAGAAGATACTTTTTTTCCATTCGAGAAACGAGGAGCACGACTGAAGTGGCTATACATACAAATCCATTTACGGATCTATATGCTCCGATTGGAACTGGAAGTTCCAGAACTGGCGGCTGGTATACCACCATAATGAAATTGCCTTTTATTTTTAGTATTCGGATAGGATTTCTGTTGGCTTCATCGGGAGGCTCGCGTAGTTTGTTACGTCAACTCCAAAAGGATAAGTTGCATTGGAATCGAGAAAGTTTCGTTCATAATTGCATAAAAGGAGTCAAAATAGTGGCTGCGGCGCGTCGAGGGTCAACCTTTGATATCGAATAACCTTTCGAGCCTTCCCCAATGGATCTCTATCCTCCTTTGAAACCAATAGAAGTTCACTGACCATCCCTGTCAAACATAACCCAAGGTAGGATCGAGAGGAGAAGAATAGGACTCTTGCTAGTATCATAACCTCTCGATGGGAGAATGAAACCATGGTACCTACCTCCCTCCCTTACTTGGTAATCTAAGAACCCTTCAGGGGGGGAGCAAGAGATCTTCCATACCAACATTTTGTTCGCCACCCCTGCTTCCTCCTCCACTTGAGCTTGTGCAGCAAATCTACTTTATGCTTAGGCCAGGTCCTGCAAGTAAAGAGAAGTAAATATTGGAAACATGGGTATCTAGTTTATTTTATTCAACGGCTGAGTAATTGAAATTCCTTGCTTCTTCAAGCAGGAGATCCCGAGTACCGGGTGTCGTCAGACTCCCATTCTATTACCTTTGTGCCAAGAGCACGTTAAGCTGCCTGGGCTGTTCCGCTACCGGCGTGTAAAGAAGCTCCGCCTAACGGCTAAACCAATGAATTTCTCTCCTTAAAGGAATCTACTTCCCTGACTGTCAACTACTCGCTTCTTCACCGGTATCACACCCGCGCCAGACTGAACAGCAGAGTGAGAACCCAACCAAATACGATTCTTGTATTATCTTACCGAAATTCGGATCCATTTGGCTCCAAAGGAGCAAGCGCGGGAGTTCTAATAGGACTTTGAGACTCGAAAAATCCTTCGGGCTGCTGAGAACAGAGAGAAGTAGTTGCAGAGAGGTTTGATAGGGTTAGGCAGATGCCCCATTATTCGTAAACAAGAAGAAATCCAGATTAGTTTGATGGAGCTGTGGCTTAGCACAAGCATGGTGTCAATGTGGTTCCTCTCGACTAAACACTTAAACAATTGGATCCAGTAGGGTTCAATAGAGGTATGGTATCGGCAACCTTTTAGGGAGCGAGATTCTTTGGAATAAGATAGCTGCCCAGAGCTTGCGACGTACCTACCCCCTGGGCGTAGATAGAATTAGGTAAGATAAAAATCGATTGGAAAGTCCTAAATTAGACCAATTCAATTCCGTCTGCTAGAATAAGAAAAAAGTGCTTCCGAATTTCTCTCATCCTTTATAATGAGAATTTCTCTTTGTTCAGTAATAACTTAATCTTGCAATAAAACACTCTTGCTTGGAAGGTATGGTAAAGGTAAACTGTTTCTATTTTTTGATATAAAAAAGAGAGTGCTAAAGGAGTCATTCAGAAGTGAGTGAAGGGGCAAAGCTCATTTCTTTCATTCAGGAATGGACACTGGACCAGAATGAAATGTGGGAATATCGGGATTGGCAGATTTTTTATATTGAAATAAAAAAAAACTCAACACGACTAGTGAATTCAAATTAGAGTCACTTGCGGATTTCTTCAAATTGTTGTAGTGTAGTATTGTGGTTTTTCAGTAAAGACCCCGACCTATAAATATTCACAGCCCGGCTCATACGGGCGGACAATATTCACCCAGAGCCCCGTTGCGACCGCAATGCTGTTCTTGAAGGACCTTACCTTAGAGCAAAAAAAAGGGAATAGAAGTTAGGAAGACTACTGACGTAGGGCGGCGGGTGAGCTCAACCTCGAACCAAACAAGCAACGGATTGAGCAACTAGCGCGAAAGCCGTTGCGCGTTAGCGCATCCGTTTTCTTGCTCCATCGTTATTAGTTTCTATTCTCTCCCTGCACGAACCTCGGTCCAATCAATTTGTTTGGAATTGGGGTTAGGACCGGTTAGAACTCCCATTTCCCGATCGGAGGTTTGAGCTGCTATGGCAAGCTTTTTTTCCGAATAGTGGGTATGGGGAACCCACCGTACCAACACGATTGGCTGGTGTTGCTGATACCGGACCCGTTATAACCCCGATTGGAAGGGCAGGCCAGTCTGAGGCTCTGGGGATGCGAGGCCATTGAAAGTGAGTATCCCATATTCTATGACGGAGATAGAGCATTAATTGCAGTTTTCACCCCACCTTAACGACCGAGCGAGGGATGAAATCTTTCGACGACTAGGGAGGCGTCACCCGAGGCCGATTCCAGTGGATCACTATAGAATCTTCTAGAAGCAGGTTCTCCGGGCACTATGGTAGGACGTGGATCGATCATGACGAGAATGGACTTCTCCGTCATGTAATGGTTTAGAAGAGTCACGGTCCTGTTCCCCGCCGGGCTTTTTCCCTTCTCGACTAGACGAAGGAGATATTCATTCCATTCAGGCAGGTGAGGAAGGGCGGCGTCGGCTTGACCCTGTCTTCTCTCTTGGTCGGGTCGGAGGCTAAGTTTCTCATTCAGTGGTGAGGTGTTCATAGAAAGCAAGGCCTCGCCCAACGAGTGGCGGATTTGGTTTGGATGGGGTCTCGCTTGGACGCTGGGGAGATCCATAGATCTGGATAGAGTCTTTCTCGCTCAGTAAAGAAGAGTACGCGCGCTACGGCTTACGCAGTGGATCTTCGGGCAACCAACCCGGCACATCCAATTCCGATCAACAACTTGGAGGTATGGCTGAGTGGCTTAAGGCATTGGTTTGCTAAATCGACATACAAGAAGATTGTATCATGGGTTCGAATCCCATTTCCTCCGGCACGGAAGTAGAACAGGCGGGCGAAATTACGTGAGAGAAAGAACCTCAGATTGATGGAGTCCGCCGTCGGACAGAATAGCTGCTTAGTGACTAGGAGCGGAGCGCCCCTTTCTTGTTCTTGGTGGCGTCTATAGCGAAGAAGACCTTCCCGAACGAGGGCCGTCCAGTCCCTGGCCGGCTCTCGGTTCTTGAGCAAGCTCCTCCACTGCAGGTAGGATGCTCATAGATGAAGAAAAGAGACTTTAGGCAAGTGGTTCTGGTAGCTCAGCTGGTTAGAGCAAAACAAGCAACGGATTGAGCAACTAGCGCGAAAGCCGTTGCGCGTTAGCGCATCCGTTTTCTTGCTGGACTGCAAATCCTTTTTTTCTTGTTTCAGTGGGAAGAGCAAGGGGCATTGCCCTTGAAATCCTTCAGTGGTTCGAATCCACATCTGAGCGTCTTTTTTTCGGTATGCCGCTCCGCGAGCAAGGAGCGCCGCGAGGAGAGCGAGAGAACGAAGTGGGCTTTGGTGATGTCGGAATTTGCACCTATTTGTATCTATTTAGTGATCAGTCCGCTAGTTTCTTTGATTCCACTCGGTGTTCCTTTTCCATTTGCTTCCAATAGTTCGACCTATCCAGAAAAATTGTCGGCCTACGAATGTGGTTCCGATCCCTCCGGTGATGCCAGAAGTCGTTTCGATATACGATTTTATCCGGTTCCTATTTTATTTATTATCCCTGATCCGGAAGTCACCTTTTCTTTTCCTTGGGCAGTACCTCCTAACAAGATTGATCTGTTTGGATCTTGGTCCATGATGGCCTTTTTATTGATTTTGACGATTGGATCTCTCTATGAATGGAAAAGGGGTGCTTCGGATCGGGAGTAACCACTTTTGAAAGGGCAAAGGGGGGAAGGACATAGGAAAGAGGGATGCCTACAAAAAATCAATTGATTCGTCATGGTAGAGACGTGTGAAATCCCATCGTATTCGAGGAGTCAAGGATTTGCTGGGAATTCTGGATCGTAGAAAGGGAAGATCTAAATATGGTGCAGAAAGACCTAAATCGAAATGAATGGAAGATGCCTCTGGAACTTTTTGGTTCTTTTTTGGGGGCGATATGGAAGCAGCTAGCTCCCTTTCCCTTATTACGTTACCATTTCTCTCCGCTATTCTTCGCTCAGAAGGGCTTGAGAACGAAATAAAAGTCAATCCTCTCACCAATGAAGCGCATAGGGATAGGATGCTCAAGCTCCTTGATGAGATTATTATCGATCCGAACAATCCACAGAATGCAGGGGTAATCCTTGCTTCCAGGATACGCGTCGAGATTAATAAAATCGTGGACGATATCGATCCGTATTGGCTAACCGACCTTTCCTCTAATATAAACGCGCTTTCTGAAGCAGTGCATGGAGGGGTGGAATGGGATCATTGGGTCGAATATCGCCGTCAGGCTTTGGCGGATTTGCAAGAATTTGGTGCAAATGGTTTGGTCTTTAAAAGGGCTATGAGGGACGTGTGGCCTTCATCGATGGGAAATCCATCGTATGCGTTACAAATCCACTAGCATTTTGTTCGTGAAAGAATGTTCTTGTTTTTCGTTGGAAAAACCAATGCCGATCTAAAACTAAGTCTCCCTTTCTCTTTTGTTTGGGAGCAGAGCTGACTTTTCTGTGCTACCCCATCCCATGTTACCGTTTCAAAATAACAATCCTCTCTTATTATACGCTTCATCTACCGAACCTGATTTGACACTCATTTTCATACTTTTTTTTGATATTATCTCCTCTGACGAAGACGAATTGGCAGAAATTTCCTTTTTGCTGCACGAGTGCAGTTTCTATGATCTCAATTGCCAAATGGCTCTCGAGTTTATAAATCTTATGAACGAAGCCCCACTATATTGATATATATTCGTAGTTGGGATTCGTCGTTTCTTCGTAGTTGTCGCAATCACTTCAAGCAGTGGAAAGAACCAAAAATGTGCGGAAAGTCCTTGGGCTGTTGAACTGAATCCAACCACACTAGAATGGTTGGTACAAAGCCCTCCGGCCTTTCATACTTTTGGAGAACTTCCTGCGGTAAAAGAGACAAAAAGCTAGGCGCATATGCCTCCTAACTATTGCCTCTTTCTGGCTCCGTATTGAAAACTCGAATTGGTAGGTTTCTCGAAGTAGTTTTAGTAGGTTTCTCAGGAAATAGAGATGCCAAGGCCCCTACTTACCCACCGGGTAGGTGAGGGGGAAGAAGAGTGGGAACGAGGGATTCTTTCACTTGTTTGTTTTCCTACAACGGTATCTCCGAACTCAACGGCTCCCACGATTCGGAGCGATAGCGAATTCATACGAGGACTACGAAGCGAATAAGTGCATTCCTTCCAGGAGGTCGAGCGCACGCTTTCCTCGGTTTCGAATCAAGGGACAAAGATAGATCCTCGGTAACGTCAAAGGGGATAGCCTTGCTTTTGAACATTCATGTGCATATATTTTCATTAGATGTGCAATCGAAATCAGTAGGAGAGAAACTTTCATCCATATATTTCCACTGAAATGGAATTAGCGATACCTTTGCTTTTAGTTTGAATTCATGAATCCTGTTTCTAGTGGCGAGTAACTACTATGAAAGGTACGGAAAATGGGAAAGGCAAAGCACAGGAAAGAAGAATATATTCAATAATGTCATCCTTGTTTCGGTACCGGATTCAACTTGTCGAGGCTTCTGCTCGTAACGTCACTCACTGGATCAAATCAAAGGGCTCGGTTTCTGCTCCTCGGCAAAGGCAAAGTCAATTCAATAGGAATCCGAATCCTAAAAGGCAAGACCCAAACCACCGGTCGATCAACAGTTCTTCTTTCACTTCCATCTCTTGATACCTGTTTTCTTGCTTTTCTTACCACTACTGTAGTGAACCGCATCTCTAAGCACCGGGAGTCGTGAACCGTGCACAAGGTCCTTCTTAAACTAGAAATAAGTGAAATAATTGTTCTGGGTCACCTTGGCTTTTGTGTTCAGTAGTTAGTAGGGGAAGTTGCCCGGCTTGGTATCTCTCTTCCCTATAGAAAACCAATCACAAGTCCCTCCTTATTTTCACTCCAAAAAGCTGGAAAAAAGAGCAAATCTCGGATAGCCTAACTTGTTTTTTTGCCCTGGAAAAGCCAGCTACTATCCCTGCTGGATTTCCAGAAAACGTAATGTACCTAGGGAACCCTATTGATCAGATCGGAGACTGAACCTAGTGATCTTTCTCCTACTGGCAAGCATCGATACCTGTCTCCTAATGAATTGATCTTCTCTTGGGCTCTGATTCACACAATCGGAAAGCCCTTGCGATGTGGGTCACCCTTTTCCTCTATACATCTGTTCAGCAAAGGGGGCTTGCTATTCTCTGCAATTGAAGGTTGGGCCTACATATCTCTTATTTGTGTGGATCAACCATCCAACCTTTCTTCTTTCTTTCCATAAAAGCGTAGGTAGAATGCGTATAGTAATGGTAGAGCTGATGTATGGCTAAGCAGGGTTGATGGAGCTCTTGGAAAGAAGTCAGTATCCAGCTTATCCCTAATCTAGCACTCTGCTGTGAAGTCAGAAACCCATTAACAAGCAAGGCTGTAGCGAACCTCTTCCTTAAGGGATTGTGGAATGCACACATCCCGGAATACAGTTGGGTGATCTATTAAGCTAAGCAAGAGCTAAGAACAACCTAGTGACGCGGTGGCAAGCATCGATACGAGGAAGGTGATAGATCAGATACGATTTCCTTCATAGGATACTCTTTTTCCTTCAGATTGTGGAATGATAGGAAGGGCCTAATAGTAGTGATTTAGTGCGATGTGAGGTGCCCCGCGCGTGAGACTTTCTGAGGTTAAGAAAATAATAACAGGGCGGCTTTCTTAGACTCGGCTCTATAGCACTCTTTGAGTAAGTTCGTTAACGAGGTAGAAGTTCTACACGAATGAAAACAGACCTATCTTCTCTTTCTTGGGTGGGGCACCAAATTCATGTATCTTTACCAATTAACCAATTTCTTGACGCTGGGGTGGATCCTAAAGAGATACCACTTCCTCATGAATTTATCTTGAATCGGGACCTTTTGTTCTTCAAAAGCCAGTTTCTTTCGAGAAGGCAGGAGGCCCATAGCGAGTTACAATAGTGCCAGTTCTTGTATGGAAGGCCGTAATTCCGGTAACCTCGACTGCTCTAAGAATGATCCGGGCTAGCCGGGCACATCACATCAAAGTTAGGTCATTTGTCAAAAACATGGCAAATAGCTCAGTTGGTTTGGTAAGGGAGCTATTCTCTCACTTAAACCACTCCCATATTAGGTATTCTATCTCGTCTTAAAGTTCCCCCGCATTACCCATAACTTACCACCTGTATCTCCGGAACTCAAATCGCAAAATGACAATGCTTTCGATAGTCTGTACTAAATTACTTTGTACGAATGCACATCTCGGCCGTCGGGTAGCTGATCACCATTTCAAAGTCTATATCCGTGGTTCAAGAAATGGAATTGCTATTCTCGATTCAGACAAGACACTGATTTGTTTACGAAACGCTCTTCATTTTATAGGATCTCCCAGTCGTCAAAAAGGCCGTTCCTTCTTTTTAAAGACCAATCATTTATTTATTTATGAGATAACGGAAGAAATGGCGAGCTATTTAAGAAGCTATTTAAGAAATGTGAATTCTCATTGTTTCGATGATTCTCAATGGAAGATCGGGGCGTTTTTGTGACCAAATCTTTTGCAAATAAAAAAATTCCGTTCAAGAAAGAAGAAGATCAATTTTGCGTTGAACCAACAACCTGATTGTGTGGTTATTCTGAATGTAGATAGAAAGTCTTCGGTCATACTGGAAGCTGATCGATCACAAATACCTATTCCATCCTTAGTTGATTCTACGATCCCATGGGAATCCTATAAAAGAATCACTTATCCCATCCCAGCGAATGATCCTATACAGTTCGTATATCTATTTCGTCATTCGATCATGAAAACAGTGATTCTTGAACAGAATGCGATTAGTAGAGAAGCGCAATCTCTCAGAGTCACTTTGAGTACGGGGAAGTCCGCAGGAGGGATGAGATCCGCCTGCTACTCCACCTCTTCTTCTTCCCCAATAGACGAAGAAGAAAATAGGGCCAAGGCGCTATTGGAGATGCGCAAAAAATATCCATCGGGAGAGGGCGCTGACGCTGACGCTAACGCTCGCAAGGCGGTTTTGCAGGCAATTTCTAAAAATACTTTTTTTTCGTTGAGCTCATAACCCGGTTTGGGCCGATTGCCTCTGAGAGCGATCGAGGGGTCGCGGGCTCACACCTTGCTTTTGCGCATAGGATCGAAGAGATCCTAGAATTTAATGGAAAGAGCAGCGGCTCTCTGAAAGACCTCATTGATCTTAAATTGGATTTGGAAGACGCCTCTAAAAGAGAGGAGATTCTACTTCCATATTTTTCCTCAAAAAAAGAGGCAAATTCCTAGCGTGATACAAAAAGAAATAATGGGCAAGGGCGGGGAGTGATAGGTTCATAGATGTGGAGTAATCAGTTCTTCATTTGAAGAGTTAGTTGGCTGGCCTACCGGCCCGCAGATGTAGAGAGGTTGCCCCCACCATCCTCTTGAACTGCGAAATCAAAAGTCGCGATCTGATAGGTATCTATCCTGACCATGCATCTGGAAAGCGCCGGTTCGATTCCGGCTCGTGACATGAAGAAGAAGTCCCAAACAGGGATCAGATGAGTTTGCACAGCGTTACTTTGTTGACGGAAAATCAAATTGTTCTTCCGATTCAATGAAGACTATGCTTACTTTCCTTTCTCTTACCGGTATGTGTTCTATCATGGACCTGTATTCCGTTCCTCGAATCGAGACTTTCTTTTGGTATGATTTTGATACGAGTTTTCTATCAAAACTCTATGCCATCAATCACTATCCCCGTTTCTGCCCGGACGATTCCTTCAAATAAATAAAAAGAAAAGTGAAGAGGAAAACGCATAACCAGAAGAAAAAGATATCGTGATGTAAATTGATCATGGGGACACATTGTTTTTAGGACCGACAATTTCCTGCACTGCTTAAACAAAGGTTCCGAATGGAACCTATCTTTAAGCAGTGCAGGAAAGGAGGAGGCAAGCCCCCCATCTTCCGCATATCTTGCTCATTCCGACATGGCATGAATCACCGAACCCGCACTCAGGAAGAGTAATGCTTTGAAAAACGCGTGATTCATTAAGTGAAAGACGCTAACCGAATAGTTAGAGATGCCGCAAGCAAAGATCATATAGCCTAATTGACTGCAAGTTGAATAAGCTATGACCCTCTTTAGATCGTTCTGTAATATTCCAGTGGTTGCCGCAAGGAATGACGTCATAGCTCCTGCAAAAGTAATAACAATCAAAGCCGTAGGTGAGTATTCAAATAAAGGGGAGCACCTTGCTATCATGAAAACGCCAGCAGTGACCATAGTAGCTGCATGAATCAAAGCAGATACTGGAGTGGGACCCTCCATTGCATCGGGTAACCAAGTATGCAATCCTATCTGTGCAGATTTCCCAACAGCACCAATAAAAAGTAAAATACAAATCAGAGTTATGCATTCAATCTCATATTGCAAAAAATCCATTCATTTCTGGAGCACTAGCACAAGCAAAAATGGTTGAAAAGTCTACTGTTTGAAAGAGAGTAAAACAACCAAAAATCCCAAGAGCTAATCCAAAATCACCTACTCGATTGACAAGCATAGCTTTTATAGCAGCTTTATCCGCCTGAAGTCGTGTAAACAGAAATGAATTAACAAATATGAAGCAAGACCTACTCCCTCCCATCCCAGGAATAATTGAAGAAAGTTATCTCCAGTCACCAACATTAGCATAAAAAAAGTAAAAATGGATAAATAACACATAAATCGAGGGCTATGCGGATCCTCAGACATATATGAAATGGAATAAAGATGGACCAAGCTACTTATGAATGTAACCACAATTAACATCACTATGGTCAGGCTATCGAACACAGAGTCAAAAGTGAATTACGAGTCAGGCCAATCTGCGAATCGAGCGAGCTCCCCTTGCAATGATGTGGTGGTGAACCTCTCATTCGTCTTCAGTGCTCTCCGAACCGTGCGGGAAGGTTTCCCATCACACGGCTCACCAACTTGATCTTCTGCGGGAACCTTATGTCAGAACAGGCCTGGCAAAAGAAGTACGGTCTCGCTTTCCTTTGCCACTCAAGTGTACGGCATCTGCCGTGCTTAGGCCCCTTCTTCCCTTCCCTAATCCAAAAATGAGTCCACCGCCTGCCTGGCACTGTATGGGTATAGGTATGGCGTGCAGGCCAGCCTCCCTTGGATTTTAGGTGATTAACTACCGAAGCGAAGAAAAGGCTGGATCAAGAAAAGGGGGGTACTACGAGCCCTCTGCCCCATGCATCTAACCAGCTCGCGTGGTTCACCGGTTCCACCGACGTCACCCTTAGATAGAGTTATTCAGTCGATACAGAGATGCGGCTTAAAGTGGGGGGTGTGCTGTCCCTATTGGGCTGGGCCCTTCCCCATAAGGCCCCACCGTCGGGGCATAAGCGCCCTCTTGCTACCCATATGCAAGGCGCCGTCTTAGCCTTGCCTTCCCAGGATCGCTCCCACACCTGTCACGTTCGTGATCGGCCTCCTCAACTGTGTATCGATCGAAAGGCAGGGCGGCAGAGCCCCCAACCGACGGGAGTAGTTACGTCCAGTATGTCCCCCCTCGATTCCCGACATGCTATGATACCCCAGGGTGGGTAGGAGCGGGTCGAGTCCGTATCACCGCGGAACAACTGCAGCGTCCGGATCTGATCTATCTACTCGGCAATTCATCCGGTGACTTCACGGTCGCCAAAGAAGCCCCAAGAAGCATCAAACATTTCCGATGAGATCCATGGAGCTATTCTGAGATAGCAAGCACTAGCTCCCAGTGCGACTTCATAAAAAGCAAGAAAAGATAAGATCGAAGAAAATGAAACGCACGTGGTGGTCATTATAGCGGTTCCTTCAGATCCTAGAAAACGTCCGAAAAAACCGGCTACGGAACTACCGAGCAAAGGCAAAAAGACAATAAGTAGATACATAAGATCGAGTCTCTTAAAAAAAAATCAGACAATGTTCAAGCGGCCTGTCATTGAGACAAAAACGTGTTAATCATATAAGCACTTTCGACTTGATTTGCAGTGGTCAGTTACGCAAGACGGGAAGAGAGTTTCCTTCTTCAGAGTCCTTTTATCCCAATATTAAGGATAATGTGTGGGCCTTTACTGAAAGAAGATGGTTGATCCCCTTGCCGACTCATTCCATCCTCCCCCCGGTGGGTCGTCCTCTTATTCACTCTCGCGGGCAAAGAAGAAGAGAGACAGCATTCAAGCCAGCAATGGACTGAGGTATGAGACGATAAAGGTAAAGAGAAGGGGCCGTCGTTGGTGCATAACAGATCTTTCCTATCTACGATCTTTCTCGGTGCATAAGCGAGGCTTCGCGGTCGAAGTACCACATAAGCAATAAAGCCAATAGACCTTGAATAGCCTGTACGAAATAACTTGTGAAGAGGATTTACTAGAGTCTAAAAATCTTGTACGCAAGTTGGCACAGCGCTTTCAATCAATCTCGCTCATCTGGTCTGCCCGGTCAAATCAGCGATCATGCCCCCCTTATTCTAGCGGAGGAACAGCTTCATCAGATTCATTCCCTTGCTAATCCGCCTTCAAGCCTTGTTCCTTCTTCCGCTTCATCTATCGTAAAATTCTATATGCCACAAATAGAAGTAGAAAGAAATCCTAGCAGTCATTGAGATTGAATCCAGACGAAATCGCAATCCAATTACCGTGAAAGCGAATTAACAGAGTCAGTTCAACTAAATGGTCAAAATCAGAATAAAGGAAGGTAACGAAATACTTCATTAACAAGGCCCATTTAATTAACAATTTTAGCTTTCTTTGCTCACCAGCTTTTTTCTGCGCCCCTTCACTCACTTCTGAATGACACCTTTAGCACTCTCTTTTGGTTGGTTACTTCATTGAAATAGAAAGTACATCTCTAACTCCCGGCTAACGCGAATCATTCAAAAACTACTACTTATTGGGTTGGGCAACCGACACATGAAATCGATGCCGGGCTACACTTCCTTCAATTAATTGTTTAGGTTTACTTTGGCGGAGCATTCAATCCAGGTGTGGGAATCATTCCGACTTCATGTATTTGCCCTGCCCTAGCCTCTTGGGAATGTAGGTGTCCGAGAATGGAAGCTCGGCAACAGAGTAGACCGGAAGAAGTATGTACCTCATGAAGCAAGGACAAGCCAGAGCTCTTAGTATGGCCACTTTTGCAGGATGAATCCGTTCACTGCCTGCTTCTCTATCGCATTGGCCCTAGAAAGAGTGCAAACAGGAAGCATAGATCCTTGAGAAATAGAGGAGCTATGAGTGCTGTCCACAACCTCTAATGTTCCAAAAGATATAATCCGTCACTCGCTCCAGAGACCTCAGTACCGTGCTAACTCCAAGAATTTCCTTCTTTACTACATAAAGCATCAGCTGCTAGATAGAAAGCAAAAGCATTTATTTATAGCTGACAGTTAGCTTTCGCTTGATTTCTTTCTTATAAAATTACATTTTGTTGATTGTAGATTGGGTCGGTGTAAATAAAGGGTGAGCTCCAAACTACAGTGGGAAAGGCCGAGTATACACCAACCATACTTTGGAGTGAGAAGGAGATCCTAACTAACAAAATAAGGCATCTGATACTATGCTGAAAAGTCCCGTTTGGTCACTTTTCAAAAGAAGGATGCGCCGCTATTTTATCATCATCTGGCACTGCTTGACTTGCTTTCACAGCTTTTAGCTTGAACGTGGCACTAAAGCCTCCATGTCAACTAAAGAAAATAGTTCAAGACAGTAGAGCACAGAGGGAATTACCAACATGGGTTCAGCATTTCGTTTAGTGAATGCGGAGATAAAAGCAGCTGCTATTGATGTGCAATTGGACCGCTCGCATCACTCCTTGACACGAAGGCTATAAGAATCAAAGGAAATACTGGGCGTAAATGACTTTGGAGTTCAAACCTGGCAAAGTCCTTACTTACTCGGCTCCAGGCCAAAGCGATGAAAAGACCCTTTATTTAATATGGTCACGCCCATGAGAGAAAGTCTAGCCCTATCAACACCTTCTGATCCTAGTTGGCTCGAGTAAGGCAGGCTACTTCTAAGCAATCTAGAGAACATTGAACCTCATTGAAAAGAAATAACTTCTGGCCAACATAAAGATCCAGCAACCTTTTGCCTGACCTCGGCTCTGACGCATTCCTCCTAGCCTAGATTTTCACTACATTCTTTTGGATCAATGCCTACTTCTTGAACTTGAAATACCTGTATCCCTTCTTCGATAAGTGGAATGTTTCGCTTGAGCGTCTACTTTGGCGAAACCCTTGTTATCTATGCTATGTATTTGTGGCCTAGCGGTCTATAAGGCACACGTTTTTCATGCGTGAGGCTATAGAAGGAAAGCAACAATCCTGGAGGAGGAAATAGTTCACTTGTTGGGCACCTGGGCTCGCTATTCGTAAATTCACTTACGTGACGAGCAATTAACAAGGCGTGTTGCGTTTGAATGACATGTTATTTGAATAATATTGTTGCTGTGTCGCAAGTCTCAGTCTGGACAGAGATACCAGGTAAACGGAGTGCCAGTGATTGCCTTGGTTGATAGTGGCAGCACGCACTGTTTTGTAGACCCCAAAGATTGTGAAGCGGGCTGGTTACGACTCAACTCCGTATAAACCTATGGAAATCACAGTAGCAAATGGCGCTAAGATGTATTGTGAGCACAAATGTGATGGCATGCTATGGGTAATGCAAGGGAAGGAGTTTCAGTTTGACATGAAAGTCATGGAGGTAGGTTCGTATGAGGGGGAGATTGGATTTTGTTGCTATAAGAAGGAAGGGCCAATTATTTTCTCAACCAGTGCACCATCCATAACATTGGTCAAGGAAGGAAAGAAAGTAGTTTGAAAGGGAATTCAGGATCAGACAAGGAGGTCAGTAGAAAGAGGAAGGGTGCAGTTACAACAAGGAGAGATTTGTATGCTCGTGCAAGCTTTTCCAGTGAATGCCACCAGCAAAGAAACCAGAATACCTAACAGTATGAATAAGTTACTTACCCGAGACTCTGACATTTTCAATGAGCCAAAAGAGTTACCACCAGACCCATGATCATGTAATACCTCTTCTGGAGGGAGCTGAGCCGATTAATCTCAGGCCGTATAGATACTCGCACGATCAAAAGGCAGCCATTGAAAAGTTGGTCGATGAAATGTTAGCAGCTGCTGTGATTAGGCCAAGCTCAAGCCCTTTGCCCTTTTCAAGTCCTGTACCTGTAGGTAGGATGGGTGGGATTTGGTGATTGTGTATAGACTACAGGAAACTAAATAGCCTTACCATTAATAAAAATATCCCATTCCTTTCGTGGATGAACTCTTGGAAGAGGGCAGTCCCAAATGAAAAAAAGCCATTTATCGATCCCAAGAAACAAGTGGATTAGTTTTGTTTCTTTTCTTCCTTTAGCTTCTGTTTATTACAAGCACATATTTTATAGTATTATTTGAGATGCTGGAGTAAAAGGGAGTCAGAGGTAAGCCCTAGCTAGCCGCCCCCCTCTTCCCTATCAGCTGAGAGTTTGCATTCGCCAGTGTGCCACCATTCCTTATTCATACTGCACTTCACTTCTCTATGCTTCAGGCATTCCGCTTTCATCTTGTGATACCCCAGACCTGTTTCTTTGGATCCTTAACTACAAAAGTAAGCACCTCCCCTAACTAATTAGTTAGTATCAAGAGACTCAAAAATCATTAAAGTTGAGAAACAAAGGTACTCTTGCCGATGGAAGAAATTCCATAAATGTCCCATAGAGTCAAAAGGCTGTTTTGAGGAACCAATATCAAAACTTGACCCATTAGCTGCTGCCCTACTTCATCCAAGGGCTAGGTGTGGGTGTGACTAAATCCCCTCCTTCCTTACTTAATAGTTATTTTAGTCTCCTTGGGCAGTCGACCCCTTCAATTGGTCATGCTTTTCTTGTTTCTCTGGATTCATTAGGCATGCGACGGGCGAGCAATCTCTTGATACTATGCCTAGCCGTGGGCTTGCTCTTCTTTTTGACCTTGCTTGATCACTCACTAATAGGGATTGGGCTGATCCAGGCATGCAAGCACTCAGGTACCCTTTTCATCCACTCCTTCATCCGCTGATTGTCGCTGTCGATGCCCAGCTATTTAGTTTGGAAAGTGTTAATCCGAGTAGTGAGCCCTGTGGCATACCTCTGAAGGTACCAACGCTTGCACTTGTTTGTGTTAATGGATCTAGCAAGACTCTAATATGATTTCTAAGGATTTGAAGAACGACGTGTACATGTTTCATTTCACCTAATCCATCATTTGAGGAGTGGGTTTCGCGATTGGGCTCAGATAGGGGTAAAGAGGGGGAACGGAGGCAGAGTTGATAATTGTATGGTTTCCCACTAAGCGCGAGCATAAAACTTGATCCTTCCTCACCGTAACCATGGTGTCAAGTTGATTCGCACCGGATATCGATACCTTCAGCCAAGACCCATTCTTAAGTACAAGCCAGTGGTGGTGTCCGGTCGAAGGAAGTTAGTGCTAAGCACTATTAATATCGTATCGAACCTGATGAGTATTTTAGAGTATCTTTGGACCCCAACTGGAACAGGAACGTTGTCTCTTGATTTCTTCTTTGAATTCAGGTATCAATTCAATTATGATATGAAGAAAAGAGAGAAAGAATTAGTTCCACCAAAGGAACCCCAGTGAAATGCCTTCCTGGCTATCAAGCATTTTGCATTGCTCAAAGCCTAGAATCTTGTATCTAGGAACTGGGAAGAAGATAGACGGTCAACGGCTGTTGCCAATAGTCCTGAATCTGCAAAGCTACTGCAAACACATGCAACACAGGCTACAAGAATGAAGAAACCATGAAACCAACCTAAAATCACTGCCAGCACTTAGTTAGTTAAAGCCCAGGAACCACTTGTGTTACACCGGTGAAGCAGAAGCTCCGAAAGCTGTCCGAGGAGCCAGCCATAGGTGGGTTCTTTACTGGCCTAGGTAGGTCCCTTACTGCTGGATCCTCTAAGCAGGGAAAGATCGTAGCTAGTATGAATTGGAAGAACGATCATACCGAACCCAGGATCCTGCAACTATTCTTCCTTCGTTCAAGACTCGCTTTTCTCGCGGGTTGAATGAGTGAGCCTTGGCCATACATACTGAGATTCAACAGTCAACTTTGGAGTCCGTCCTAAAGCCCCACCAATCTACATAGGTGATACCAGGGTAGGTACTTGAAAGACGAGAATAGAACCCATGCTGATGTACCTTAGCTTTTCCGCTCTTCCAATCCTAAACAAGATCATAAATAAGAGTCCCAGGCCGCTTAACGCCCTCTTAGCACATATGATAGGAGCTGGCATACAGAATTACAAGAAGTTGGTACTTTTTCCAATCCTTTCTGCTTTCTCACCAGCAAAATAGGATCGATCGCGAAATCAAAGAAATCTTTCACCTCACTTCTAAGATGAGCTAGCGCTCGCATCACCTTTAGATATCCTATATTTTTGATATTCAACAAGTAGCATTTCCACGGCATTACCACAAGGATTTCCTGTTTCCCCAATCCACCAGCTACGTTCGCACACTTCCAAATAGTAAATGCTCCCGCGTTTGGAGTTGAGACTTTCTTATCCCTCTTGTTACGACGGATCGAGCATATGATTCTTTTCTTGATTGAAATCATTCACTTTTCCTTGAAATCGTCACAAAGTAATTGGAATAAGAAGTGCTTGAGAAGCTCATGGATATATTCTATGGTGGCTTCTCCAATAGTTCGAGCCATAGCTTCATTTCATTGTTTCTATAATTTTCTTCACTTTATCATTGCCCTCAAGTACAAGTAATTTATGACAAACTTTCTTTCCCATGGTTCGGGTGGGCACGGATATGGATAGCAGGACAGGAGTGAAGATCCCTCAGCTAAGGGCTAGACCGGACGTTTCACTGTCTGATGACGAGTGGCACACAAATCAACCTGAGAAGGATTCTACTATGTAAAAAGTGTTTATATAAACGAATTGTTTAACGCCAAGATGCCAATAGCAATGATGGATAAAGCAACTCCCACGAGTAGGGCTCGAAAGCCGGGGACTCTCCTGGCAAAGAATCTGAACGATCTGAGTTCTTTTCTGAGAAAGAAGAAGATGCAAGGCATGGATCCAAGCCTGAAGGCGACGTGGAGTGTTATTATTATCGTTACTCCAGAGAATGGGAGGCACTCTCTTCTTGCAAAATGCAGTTCTGAAATCTGTAATCTAGATGATTCTGGTCGAAGGGGACGATGCAGCCTAGTGGTTACGAACTTTTTGTTCGATTCAAAGGATTTCCACTTGAGTAAAGCTATGGTGGGAAATAAACTACCAATTAGGCAATGCGCGTCTCTATTTCTTGAATTCTCTGGTCTAGGCAACCCGAAAGCGTTGTTTAACAAAGACAAGTCTGAATTTGAAACGCAATCCGGCAGAGAAAATAAACTTAAGTAACCACCAGTTGAAACTGAGCGAGGATGCCTCTCCTAATGGAAGTTATGGGCTCAAACAATACCTAATGGTAGGCAACTTTGCTACCCGAGCATCTCTTTCTTATTAAGAACGACATAAATGTTGATTTTCTACTCTCGGGAGTAGGTAAGGGGGACTATGCCCAATAAAATAGGGACTACGGTAGGCATGAAATGAAACTTCTTATCTTAGGTACAGAATTCCTCCACATTAAGACACCAACCTGCCCTTGACAAGTCAATAATCAATCACTAGATTTAGGATCACAAGCCGATGCGATGCTTCACGTCGAAATGGGTTAGTCTGCATCTGAGAGACCCCGCCTAGCTCTAAAATGGTTTCAACCTTTCCTCGACCTCATGGAATGAACTAACTCATATGCAGTGAGCATATTATCATAGACATCCCTCATGATAGCGAACTTGAAGAAGAAGCTGTTTCGACATCTACTTTATCCCAAGTGCAATAATGCTCCAAGTACGGGTTTTCGAATTCATTCCTCACTGACCGCGCGTCATCTTCAGTTCACGATTGAGGCTCAGATGGAGACTGATGAGATACAGGCTCTGGCTAAGGTTGACATCCAGGCTCTGGACAAGCGATAAGAGATACTTTCTGAAGGATCCAGCTAAGAAAATGAAATGGGTAAGTGGGAACAAGCAGCTAAAGCGCAAAGGTAAGGATGAGCTCGAAAAGTGCAAACTTGAATGATAGCTAGTGGTGGATTGAGACTTTTGAGCTTCTCCATCGATCACTTTTGCGGAAGCTGAGTCCTTTCTTTTCCAGCAACTTCAAATCAGAAAGCCCCGACTCCCATAAACAATGCTTGCAGATCTTTCTTTTTATTACGATGACGATATGGACCTCATTACTGTCTCATTTTCTTATATTTATATAAGTTCTTTTTTTTGGATTCGACATAACAAGAACAGAATCACGCTCTGTAGGATTTGAACCTATGACATTGGGTTTTGGAGACACACGTTCTACCGAACTGAACTAAGAGCTCTTTCCGGGAGATAAAGCAGTAAAGAAAAGGATGATTTTTGTACCGCATGCATATAGAAAAATGAAACTCTGAATTTTGTCCAATTTGAATCGATCTCAATTGATCCCTCGTTACTGCCCATAGGAGAAGTAATAGGTAGGGATGACAGGATTTGAACCCCTGCCTTGTTTTCCACATCATAATTTATTCCTCCATCTATATACAACTTTCTTGTCATTTCTTCTTTTTGGTTTCATATAATAAATGATATACATCTGAAACCCAACCTAACGTATAAAGAATTAATATTTATCGGTAATGCTCAGGAAGAAAGAAGGGGTCATCTTTTTGATTTTTATTCCACCCTCATGTACCCTTCTTTGCATTTTTTCTAAAGCCTGTTCAACCTCATATCACCTAGAACAAGTCATGGACTTCTTCAATGAAAGAAAGTCTCATGGAAACGTTTTCAACGAAATAAGAACCATACAAAATAGATTTCTTGATCTTTTTATTTAGGAAAACGGATTTTTTCGCAGTTTTTTCTTTTATCCTAAAGATATGCAGAACGAGTGTATTATGAAATGTTCGTTGTCTAGCTTTGCATACATCGCTACTTAATCGTTTAGTGGTTATCGATGAAATTACTTCACCATAGAGAAAATATTATGGAAGTTTATATATATATATATATATATATTATTGGTTGCTTTTGTTTATGTCCAATTGGAAAAGTTGATCTTCTAAATTCATATGTTTAGCCTAAAGTACATAACTTGTGTTCCTCCCTTAGTTCTTGCAAAGCCACCTAATCAAGCCTCACCTCATTTGTAGTTATAACATGTTCAGCTGAAAGCAAACTCAAAATAAAATGGGTTTACTATTAGTAACACATATACTTTTTTACCTTAGCTCTTTCTTTATTGTTCATTGAGCAGTTCAAATGCTTTGATTGCTTATCAGATAAGAGGTAAAAATATTCTTCATTCGTTTATTTTGTTAATTCAAAATTGCATTCAAATCCATTCTTTCTCATAACTTGAGAATATGTACAGCGCAGAACAGAAAAGAAGGCAGATTTGATGAGTTGTAGGGGCGGACCCACTTCCACTGATTTCTTGCGGGAAGGTTCTATAAGGGAAGAAGAATCAGAGCTGTGACCTGGTAACCTTGATTTCTTTCGGAACGTCATTACGAGAGTAACAAAGAAAGAATAACGTAGATAGGAAGGAGCGAGCCGAGCCCCAAGGATAATGAATTGGTATGCCGGGTGCTTACTTGAGCAAGAAGCCAAGTCATCGATAATCAAAGAAAGGTGTGAGTGAACGAGCCCAACTTTCCGATTCAAATATGACTCCTTTCCACTTTCAACAAATAGAGAAATCTCCGCTAGGCTAGCAGTGGGTAACCAACGTAGTGCCCCATTCGTTCCATGACATCCAATCAGTTCTCCTCGGATTCCAATCCAATCTCCCAATCAGTGAGAAATAGACGGTCGGATGAGATCTCGAACGTTGTCCCTACCTACTGAGGAATCAAAAGTGTACGTAGAAAAAGAGAGTGTTGGAAATGCATCGAGGAGAACTTACCTTGTGAGTCACTACTCCGGCACTGGGCAGGAATACTACTAGCGAGGCTTATAGGCGGCTAGTTCTTAAAGAAATCTGTCAGCTATAACCTAGCCTATTGAATCTGGTACGCCCGAAGCACGAAACTAGATAGGTAGCCCTACCTACGACTAGAAAAGTATCGTATTTTTTTCTTCCAGTAAATCTTCCACTCATTCCTTCCATTATGGAATATCATTGGGAGTGTATTTTCCCTCTCAAAAAAGGCTTCGCCCTCACTTCACTGAACTTATTGGAAATGCCTAGGACAGAGTTCATTCACTTGCCCAGCAGCCCTACTCCTCATAGTTGATCCGAATTTCTATCCCTGATTGACTCAATCAGGAAGAGGAAGACTTGATAAAAGATGAAAAGAAAGGATTGATTACCTTTTTAAGTCAAGAAAAGAAAGGAAAGGGCTATTTATGAGTTTATGTAGATGAAGTTTCAGATTCTTGGATGAGCGGAACATCTTTGAGACAAATCATCTCTACCCGGGTACATAGCTTCATCCAAACCATGGATCCACGAATTGTTGACTCGCTCTAGAAAAGAGCTTCGTAGTTGGGAGCTCTGAACCGATGATCGATATGGTTTCCTAGGATGAGAACTATGGTTTACTACTTGACAATAAGAAAGTTGTTTTATCTTTTTTTCACTTTTTGAGGTGTTTTGCCTAGTCTGAATTTCCCCTTCTTCTATTTGATCAAGATGGATAGCAAAAAAGCATGAATAGGCCTACTGGGATGGAAGGAGAGAAGGACTGAACGAGAAAAGGAAATACCTCTTTGTTTACCTTGGAATGAATTGCTCAACTACTTAGGTAACGAAACGAAACGTTCATCTACGATCTTTCTTAAAAAAAGATAGGACTGTACGGCAGTTCTCGTTAGTAGATTCGCAGAACAGAAGAAGAAGTTCACTCTGACTTGCGCACTACAAAAAGGCAGCCAACGACTTCGGACGTACTCCGTCTTTCGAGCCTCTGTTTAGCTTCAAAAGATAAGGCGCTAGTGCAACGAACGCTGCTTTGGTGCGTCCCACCCCAACTAACTAGTGCTTGACTTGACTTTCCCCCGCGCCCTATCCAATGAATAAGGAGAAGGCCGGCCTATCAATGACCGGAGCCAGTCTGATCTCCTTTATACTTACCTCAAACAACGAGCGAAGTCGAGATGTTGATGAGAAAGGGGCTTTTCTCAAGGCCAAAGAGTGCTCTTTGAAGGCTACTATGCATCCTTACGAATACAAGAGTGGTTTTTTTTGTTTTGGGTATAGCAGGACTTGAACCTGCGACCATTAGGTTAAAAGCCCAATGCTCTACCAACTGAGCTATACACCCGATTTTACAAGAAGGCTTGGTGCGGAAAAGAAAAAAGGGCGGCCTGGCCCCTTTTCTTCTTATCATATCACAAGGGCGCGGCTCTGTATGGTATAGTACTGTGGAGCAAGTTTGGGAGTCCTTTCCACTCATTGAGGATTCTATCTAAAAAAGAAGGTCAACGGGGGAGACTACAGTAGCTCGAACTCAGACTATCTACGAAAAAGGTAAAGTCGTCTTTCCTAGGGTTCGACCGAAAGGAGCTGTGTTCTATGGTTTGACGTTGTGGAGGTCCAGCACTCTTCTAAACGAAGAAAGAGGGGATTCGCGCTACCTCCTACTCCTACAGAAGATCGATTGGCGCGAACTTCCGATCGATTCCTTATTCATTGTTGCCGACCCTTACATCATCATAAAGAGAATCAAGATATCCCAAGAACCCAGCTAGGGATGAATGACTAGCGCTCAAGAACAAGCAAGGGATGAGCGCACGGGAGCGGCGTTGCTTGTTGCTTTATTATCACATTAGAGAAGCGGAACCTCCAAGCTCAGACATCTCGAACTCAGAAACTACCCTTCTATCCCACCCTGCTCCTCCGGCATCGGAAGCAGAACTACCTGACCGAAGGAGATAGACAGGAAGGGAAGACGGTCATACAAAGGCCGAATAAAGCTCTCTTGAAGCTGCATCTGAATAGACCTAGAGTCACTCAGTACATACGAACCCTTGAATAAATAAGAATTGAGAAGTATGAAATGTGGGCATCATAACAAAAAAAGAAAAAGACCGAACCAGTAAGACTAATGTCTACTTATTTATACCTTTGAGAGGTCCACTTAGACTATTATGATTTTCTCTTTAGCTACGTAGGTTATATAAGATTCAATTCAATCTAACAAGCGGACTGGACTACCTTCGGCTACTACAAGATATTTAGAAACCTAAGAAGCTGAGCCTACTTTACGCACTTAAGGCAGCAGCAGATGATGAAGAAATGGGCGGTAGATGATAATGAGAAAGGGCGCCCCTTGGCATTTCCTGTGGGGGAGTCTGATTGATCCAATCACGACGAATGATGTCAACCCCCTCTTTTGCGCCTAACTTGACTCTGATTCTCCCACTATGAGAGCTGATCCAGGGGCTAGTTCGGCTACAGAATGGAATTTACGAAAGCCCCCCGTCTTTCCGACTCAATGTATTGCCCTTTGGGACAAGGATCTGACGAGGAAGTGAGAGAGGGGACACCAAACATAGGTGCGTACCATTGCCCCAATCCAATGGACTATGTCATACAGGGAGGAACCCTTGGAGGTTGGGACAGAAAGAAAGGAGGTTTTGCTTCTGCTTCCTTCGAGCTACCAAACTCTTTCGTCAGGTGTGGGTCAAGTTCCCTCATTATTGCTTGACTTCCCCTTTGGGGCACGAAAAGATGGACTAGGACTTAAGTAAGGGAGAGGACAACCCCTGTTTCTGGCTTACCTTCAACGAGTGAGTGCTATTCCCATTCCTTACTTTGATCTGACCCTGTTCCCCGACCAGTTTGCTTGCTCACTAGAAGAGTCAAGCGAGAGCAGCTAGTTTAGAAGGAAAAGTACACCTGGGGCTATTCGGCCTCACTTGTCGGAGACTGAACTACCGCTCGCTTACTTGCTGATCAAGGAGGTCATTTCCACTTACTCTAAGCATAGAAGGAAGAAGATTGAAAAACTAACAAACAAATTGTCTTCAGCCCTACTTACTTATAGGCTGACTTGGCCCAGGAAACAAGGTTCTATTAGGCTTGCAGGGCTTAAAAAAGAATGAGCTAGATCGCAGGTATTTGGATACGAGGTAGTAGCGGGGTCTAGTCGAAGCGGTGCGCAAAGTGTACAAAGGCGAGTCTCACGGGCAGCGGCACGTGAGGGGTCTCCCGAACTTCATGGAAGACGCAGTTAGGGAGATGGAAGATGCACTTTGGACTCCTGCACCAGTAAGAATGGAACTGGAATAAAAAGTCGGGGTAGCTAGTCACTCCGTTACTAAGGAAAGAGAGGATGGCATTTCCATAAGTAGACTCTCCTTCTTACTGAATCCTTATCCTACCCTCTCTACTCGGGAACAATTCATTCTTAACTCGTACATAAGTTCCGGGCGTCGACAAGAGAGTTAGCGATCTACAGCTGGTTCGGTGGACTGGTGGTGACACGGGCGGGCCCTCTACTTTATTTGCCGAATCCAATCAATCATGGGCGGCCCTCTTCGTTCACAGTCTTTCTTTCCTTTCGAATCCAATTGTTCCAATCTGACCAAATAGCAATTCATTGAAATCATTCGGGTCACCTCTTTTTTAAGCACTTGACCAAGCCTATTTCTATAGAAAAGGACAGGAATCTATTGACTTTGAGTCTGTCTCCTACTACGAAATGGGAACTGAACACAGGATGGCAATAGTGAGAAAAAAAATCCCCTCGTACTACGTCATTATTTATTCGATTTTCCCTGGTAAGTGCTCCAGATGCAGTTGCTTTAGTTGACGTAGTGAGTGGAACCTAATTATCTGTTTCCTTTCATACCAGAGTTGCCTTTTGTAGATGAGAAAGCCAACAATTTTGCAAGGAGTTGATAATTGCACTTGAAGTAGTAAGTTTAAAGACAGTTGAAACTTAATGGCACCGTTTAACCAAGCACTCTTGTAGCTTCGGAAACTCCGTGTTCAGATCGGTGAGGCAAGAGACGAATTCATCGTCAGTTACCTCCACGATATCCAAAATACCCTCAAGACCATGAAGACAGATAATGAGAGTCAGGTTCAAACAATTCAAGGATTGTAAATACCATAACAGCAAAGTAGAATGCACCAAATTTTTCCTATTACCGGTTCCAGGAAGAGCACACCAAATGAAAGAAACTATTACTCAAAAAGCGAATCACATCTCGATCCACAAACTGCCAAAAGCCTTTGTTATTCCATTCCCAGTGGAACGTCAACCTGTTTAACAACAATTTTCTAAGAAACTTGCTGAATTCTAAATGAAACAACCTTATTTTCAAGTGACAGGCAATATCCATTTCAACCAATTATTAAAGATAAAAGGGCTAACTGCACAGCTAATTGAATTCCTTTTCGAGGTTGAGTTCATCTTGAAACCGCATTTGCTTCCTAATTAAACTGAGAAAAAATAAGAATATTAAAAGAAAGACTCCACAGAACATGAATGAATTCAGGTACATCACATCAGGCTGATATGTGCCGGTATCATACCTGTTTCAAGATTCTGGCTAAGCCCTTCTTGTTGCCACATATCCAGTTTCTTCTAAGGTTTCTGGAATTGCTCAAGTTCCTGCTCAACGCTTCTTGTCTAGCTCCAGTCTAGCACTTGTACCAGTCGCCTACCAGATCACGGCTTTGCTCCAATTCTACTCTCCAATTATGCAATCCTCTCAAAAATTGGGGCTTTTCTTCACTTCAGCACTTCCCCTCGCAGTGGATTCCACTAGGTTCTTAACCTCTTCCCAATTCTTAAACTGAAACCTGCGATGTCTAATCCAACTCGGCACCTAACCAGCTTGTCAGCATCGTAAGTTTGCCTCAACATTCCCCCTAGAAATACAAAAATAATGTAAATCTACTTTCATTTATTTATTAGGGATGAGACTTTCTTTTTCTTTTTCTATTTTCTAGAATAAGTATGCTCTGGAGTAAAAGGATTCGAACCTTTGCATGCCGGTACCAAAAACCGATGCCTTACCACTTGGCTATACTCCAAACGGGGGGAAGGCTCGATGAAAACGAGCTGGGATATAGATTTTTCAGAAGGAAGAGTTAGTTACCCTCGGTCTTCCTTCTTTCCCGGGAATCAAGGAAGTAGTAGCGGGACAGTCCTTTATTTCCCCCTTTAGACCAACTACAACAAGCTCGCTCCTTAGGTTAGCTCTCTGCTCTACCTATTTGTTTGCAATGCCTTGCTTATCAAAATAGGCCTTTCTGTAACCTGACCTTACGCTGAAAAACTGCACTTGTTGGCTCTGCGTCCACTGAAACTTATGAAAAAGAAATGTTATTCTATCGATATCTTCAAGAGTTCCCTAACCCCCTGACTGAGAGTGCTATGATGGGCTATTGAAGTTCGTCCCTGCGGCACGGTGGGGCAGTGCAAATCCTTTCATTAATGAAGTTCCGCCCTGACACTCCCATTATTGGCTTCCTTCCCTGGGGACCGCTCGGGCGAAGGCAGAGCATGGAATGATCGTAGGGGCATCCTTCCTAGGTGGAAAAGACGTGTGTGACTAAAACCAGGAGGAGAAATCCATTTTCAAATGGCGACAGAAAGAAAGGAATCACGAAATAGAAGAAAAAGTGCACTGTGCTGGCAAATGTGGAGAATAGCCATCCATCTTTCATCAATGAAATTGTTCCGTATGGGTAGCAAATACACATATCAGAAGAGCCAACCCGAAAGCACTTGCTTCAAAGAAGCAGCAGTTACCAAGAAATTCCTGTTTCAAGTCAGTATATCTCGATAGAACCAATTCCAATCCAGGTAGTGTGAACAGAGGATGTGGAAGTTCTGTTTCCTTGCCTTGTCAAGCATTTCATCTGACACTCTATCTATACTATAGCTAGATCAATTCCTATTCTTTCTTCCAGGCGACTTTACTCCAAAGAATTTTTCCTTCTTATCTTGACTCGATCTCACGAAATTGGATTGATTGGCACACCGCGCATCTGGCATTCGCTTCTCCTATCTATCTCTTCCAACTAAGCTGATCACTGGAAAATATGAAATCCTGCAAGCAATCATTCCAGAGCCAACTACGAAGATACCTGGTCTTCCACTCTGTTCACTGGAGGAAAGACAAGAAAGTAAACAATTCTTCAAAGGAATTGGCTCTACCGGAACAGAGGAATTGGCTCGCTCCTTCGCTCGCTGGGTAAGCATAGAATGCACACCAGTCTGGTATCAAAGCGTATCTACTTGAAAAGGAGACTACTTGAACAGATGAAATGGAAGGAAGAAATGAAAGTTCGATCTACCAACGTAGAGTCCGCCCCTCCCAGGAAGAAGAAATTTGCTACTTTGGCTCATCAGTTGGTAAGTCTGTCTATGAAGTTCAGTGCCCAGAAAAGAGAAAAAAAGACCAAAACAAGCTTTTTCAAGCTCTACAAGTCCTATATATATAGTGTTCCACTAGATAGCCGTGTTAAACTAGTCCAGTCTTGCCGAGTGGCCTTATCTTCTGGTTACCTGGTCCGGTACTTCTACTTCGAGAGTGAGTTAGTAAACAGGATCAACTTTATGATCCATTTTGAGAAATTGCAATCACAGAATCAGAACGAGTGGGTCTAGAGTCCATCCTCACACAGTTGAAATGCTGCTTCTCCCTTCTCCTTTCCAAAAGAAAGTGGATCTCATAGCCTCTGACAATTCGAAAAGTAGGTCTCAGTCTCATTTTCAGATGCAATTTTCCACCGGAAAGAGAATCCCATATTCTTTAAGCCAAGCCGCCAATCCTAGGGTCAATGCGGAACAGGAAACCATTGCTATTTGAGCAGTTAGAGAATCGAAATTCCACTCATTTAGAAATCGATCGGCGAATGCCAGAGGAAGGATAAGGGGAGCCTACACCAACGTAGTCTTAGCCCTAGAACACATGGAGCTTGGAGCACTGATAATAAGTCTGTCTGATTTTCAAGGAGTTTATGAACAATCACCACATCCATATTGAGGAGAAAGCTCACTCAGGCTACTGAACTTGTAAATACAGTTGCGCTCATGATAGGGATTCCGTTTATGGCGTGAGGTGAAGTTAGAAGCATACCTGGATATATACTCATAGTGGCTTCCATACCTATCTCCGGTAGAACTAACAAAATAGAAACCTATGACTAGTAGACTCATACGAAAACTTGAAAGATCTATTTCATTAGAAGAGAAAGTTCACTAATCTATGGCCTAGAAAGCCAAAAGAAATGATCAGTCCAATGACAGAAGGACAGAAGCGCGTTCCCTTCGTCCTCAATGTGCGTCCACAGCTTACTCGAGTGCTTGAGATATTCATTTGGTTTAAGGCACCTTCATCGTAGGAAGGAAAAAACCCGGATCCCCGGGCGGATCATTCCCTCTAACAAGCTAAACAAGAGTCCAGGAGCGAGAGAGGAAAATCCAAAGTGCAAATAACATAATATGAAAAAAGAAAAAAGTTCTATTGAGTTGTTGAAAAAAAAAAAGGCACTTTAGAAGCGAAAGTAGGCTATTCTCGTAAAGGAATATCGTAACGGGCGACTAGGTAATATAGAAGGCCGACCCACCCGAATCTCTTGGTGGCCTTTCCCTCGGCTTCCATCACAGAAGATGTCAGCAATAGCAATCCTTCAGTCAATAGAATCAGTAACTATACTACTTAAATAGTGAAATACCAACCAACACATAAAGCAATAACCAGATAGATAGAATGATAACAGGTAATACGAAGATATCAACACAGCCGGAGTCACGAGGCTCGATAATGACCAATGGGTTAGGATCTGAGGAAGCTTAGTTTGGATGATGGAATATTCGCTGTTCTGATTGTTGAGATACTGCAAATCCACTTATCCAACAATTTCAGTCCATTTTCCTACTTTTTCTGCAAGGGGTTCAAGGGGAAAGCATTATTATATCCTTAATATGACTCTCTGTCACACGGATGCTGCTGGGCTGCTACAAAACCCCTATAGTCGAAAAAAAGATCGAAACAGGGATAAAACGTAGGATAACCCAGATCACTCGGACTAGCTGAACTCTCCAGAACAAACACAACCTAGGTGGTTTGACTAACGTTTTGGCACATTAGACTAACCTAAGACAACTCCTGGCTACATTCAGTCCTATCGAGATACAAGCTGTTACCAACCTGATACAACGCAAGTCACAAGCTTGACACAGCGAGAATGGCTGCAACTGACAACTCCTGCATCTGAGATTGACAACTCTAGTAACAGAGAATGACAACTCCTGCAACAGATATTGACAGAGCATGACACTCTCAACTGAGCTCAATCCAGCTGTGAACAATAAACAACACTGAAAGTAAACAACACGGTTATCACAAAACTAGGATTCCGGATTACAACACTATAGGCAA